>NW_010125294.1:0-43408 GCF_000699245.1 Pterocles gutturalis
AGCAGGGTCCGAGGGCACCGGGGCTCCCCGCTCCTCTTCTCACCTTGTGAAGGCAGGAACCCCCGGGGGTGCCGAGGGGTTGTGGAGACCTACCCCGGGGGGCCGTGCTCCCCCAGGAAGCACCCCGCGGTCCAGAGGGGTGTCCCATCAGCAGTGGCCCCGGCCGGTGTGCTCTGCCCGGGTTGCAGGGCGCAGAAGGAACGGGCTGGCCTTGGTGTAGGCTGTGCGTTGGCTTGCGGAGGATGTAGCCATCCTGTTCAGATAAATGGTGTGAAAGTTCATATTTTCTCTGTCAGTGGGATGCCATTGTGCAGGCAGGCCTTGCTGTCCACTTTGTCTGTTCTTAAAATGGAAAAGCATTACCAAGATGACACAACTGGACTTTTTTTTTTCAATCCACTCTGAAAACATGTATGTTATAACAACAACTCAAGTAAACTAAATGCTGATGCACAAAACACTCATAATGCAAATAATCCCCTTGAATTCAATGAGACTGTCGGTGGTACAAAAGCTACACCTGTGCGTAAGAGTGTTCAGAGGCTCCAGGTGAACATTTATTTGTGAACTGGCTTCTCTTCTCCATCAAGAAAAATGATGGCGCTTCTACCTTGATTTTGTTATGAAATCATCATATAGTTTAAAAAATTCAAAATAAAACATAAGCATATAATACTTTACCAGAAATAGCACGTTTCTTTCCATAATTTCACACGTGTTTTCTTTCTAAGTTTGATTTTGGAGCTCCAAACCAAATGTAAAAAGTGTTCAGTAGGTTACACAACACTAATATTTTACAGAAACGTTAGTACCTACAGCAACGTGTCTGTCAACATGTTTTGAAGATGAAAGAACACAGTCTTTCATCTAAACTAGGAGACCAGTTTCTTAATGCCACCCCCTTTTTGTGCAGTACAAATACATGCCGAGCATGAGTGCCATGTCATTACAATGAATGTCTATACACTTTGTCCAGGAAAATACTGTATTTTATTATTCTCATATTTTAATCTTTCCTTTGTCACTTAGATACTCTTGCATTTGCTATAAACAAATCATAAAACACCGTAAGTGGCATCTTGTTTTAAGGAAATTATCTATGAACTTCTGGAGTACTTTTGTTGTTCAATCTGAAAAATCAAAATTTTCTTACACCTCATGACAGACATAAAGGCAGTACCATTAGACTGGAAGCAGTAAAGAATCTCATTAATCTTTACTGTTGTTAAACTTTTCTATAGCCTTATTGACCCTTTTACATCAATTTATAAATATTTTACTTCATTGTGTTTCATTTTACACTTTAATGGTCTGAGATGCTTTTTGAGAAGCTAATTTTTGTTATATTTTCCCAAAGAGAAGTAATTTAAGACTTAGGATAATCAATTATATGATGAAAGTAAATTAAGCACCTGACATTGTCACTGCATCTATGTGGACTGATCTCTCTGTCCATTACAAAATTACAGTTTACATGCAAATCAATTAGCATTTATATGACAAGAAGCCTGTATAGTTCAACCAAGCCAGGGAATGGAAAAAAAAAAATAGGTTTTCTTTTCTTAGACTTGTTCACTTAGGATAACAACCTACCTAGCCATCACAATATGTGTAAACTCTGATTTAAATTGTTAATTTAAAAAAATCTAACCTATCCTTCTGCCTAAAACTGTGTGTTTAGTTGAGGAACCTCAGCACTGTGGCTGTAGTAGGTGTGTATTCAACTTCCTCATTTGTTTTCTTAAAGAAAGTGAAAGCTGTTAGCATTTTAATGCTTCAGAATAACCTCTGAAGATGCTCCAGGGGGATGTGTTGTCATGTATATGTTCATACATTTGCTACTTTTAGTCTTGGCTCAACAGATTTTTCTACAATGGTGATGCCTGTTTCACACAGTTGCATCTGCTTAATTGAAGAGGTGTCCTGAGCTCATTTAATGCAATGGCTGCTCATCGTGTGTGGACACTCTTAATCTGTTTTGAACCTCATATGTTACAGTTTGACCTCCTTGTGTAAGTCTTTGTCTACAAACAGGTATGAATTTGTTATTTTTAATCTCATTTACAATGGTCTCTTTTTTTTCTTTTTTCCCCTTATTTCACAGACTAGGCTGACATACATCAGTTTTTAATCAATATGAGTATGTCTATAGGAGTCAATCTGCAAACTTTTGTCTACGACAGCACAGGTGAGGGAACTATAATACATGATGGCAGCAATTACAGAAAACCTGTCCTGCAGTTGACTGCACGTGCAGGCCCATGCAGTCTACAATTCATGTGGTGCTGTTGAAGTCAGTCAGCACAGTCTTTTGCCTAATCTTCACGAAAGCCAGGGCCTTAATGTGCATATTCTGAAGCAGTCATGACACTCATCTGGTAGCCCTTTGGATTTCCAGCTGGCTACTGCTTCTGCTAATGCCCACAGAAGGATAAAAGCCTACAGCTTCTGTCTGGAAAATTTTAGAAGAGAGCATCAAGAGAGACGGATGTTCTCAGAATCCCCAAATGCTTTATTGTCATGGCTCTGGGTGTTCACTGTAAATTCTCTGCAGTTTTTGTGAACCTTTGCTCCAGAGAGTTTGTGGATGCTCTTTGGCTCCATTTGAAGTGTCCCCAATAGATGTAGGCAATGCAGTTGCAGAAGTGGGTGGAAGGCAAATTGCCCAGAGCATATGCAGGGCACAGTTCAGGTGTTCCACTTTGCCAAAATGTAAAATTAGATTAGTCATGGTAAGACCATGTGAATGGAGGCAGAACATGGTGAATAGCCAACCCTGTAAGTAATTTTTAAATAGAAAAAAAAAAAAAGTACATTGGAGTGCAGCAAGGGTATTTCTTTCTCGCGCCTACAGATTGTCCCAGTATTCCTCAGGAAAAACAAATACAGTGCAATTGCCTAGGGCAAGGGTTAGCAGCTTTTCTGGTGGTGGAACAGGCTGTATTTTTCTTTCTCAGATTAAGGTTTAAGTGTCTTGGAAGAAACAGCTGGAACCAGAAGATTGTGCCCCTTGATTGCAAGGTGCACTTGATTAGCCAAAACAGTGAAATACCGCTTCTGAAGAAGGCAAAGATTTCTGATTTCTGCAGAACTCACAACTGTGTGGGACCCATGAGTTGGGAGCAGCAGCTTCTCATAGATGTCTTTCCTGCGTGATATCCAGAAAGTCTGTCAGTACTGCTCTGCATTAATCTGTGCCCTAGAAGAACACAGCAGATTTTTTTCAAACATATAGCCCATTTAATTTTTTAAATATGTCTAAAACACAAGGATAAAGGTGTGTCAATGTGTACACCAAATCTGATACTAAAGATTTCACCACAAAGAGGTGGTAAGGCATTTTTTTCAGCACTAAGACCTCTCATTTTCTTACTGTATTTCTCATAGTCCTTAATGGAAGATGGAGCACAAAATTCTTAGATTTGGGTGGATTTGGTTAGTTAGTTTGACTTTTGCAAGTTAGTCTCCAATTTCTAGTCTGTTTAGGAAAGGTAAGGGAAGGATCATCTGTTTCCACGGCACTGTCCTTATCTATCCTTTCACTCCAACAGGGGACTTCCAGGGATGGCTGCTGTCAAGGAAAGCCCTAGAAGTGCAGCTCCATTACTGTTTTAGTGTTAAAACACATCACAAGGTATCCACACAGATGGCCTCTCATCTGCTGGATTTGTAGTTTCCAGGAGGGAATATTGGGAGTGGAAGTGTCTTTATCTCAGTTTCTCATATATTTTTACTATCAGGAATCCCTATCTCAGCCTTCTGCTGTACTGCCTTCAGTGTCTGATTTAGTGCTAATTATACCAGAGCATCAGGGGAAAATATACCAAGTTTAAAAAGAAATCTGCCAATTCTGGAAAATAATATGACCCCAAACAAGAGAGAAAATGTAGAATTTTCCAAAAATAAGATGCCTCACGCTGCTGTATAACAACTAAGAGGTCTGCCAGAGTGCTAGTAAATGAGAGGATAAATCAAGCGTTAGAGATAGCAACAGTTTCAAATGTTTCTTAAAGAGAAGAATAATGCTACAGATGGAAATATGTTTTCCAGAGGAGAGAAAATATTAGAGAAACACAAGCTGGTGCCAAAGTAGGTGCTGACTGACATTCCCAAGCATGATTATCCCTGGAGAGACAGGAGTTACAGCAGTGGCGACAGGGGAACCTTTCCTATCTCTGTTCTCAAGACTGCAGTCAGCGGTGCTCTTGCTGAGGGTCATTGGAGAGCTGCCTGGTCAAAAGTGCTGTTTCTCATTTGAAACTATTAAATCATTTCAAAAGACCAACAATGTTTTATTTTGAGTGTTGTGGGCTTTTTGGCATGATTTTCCCATGTGACTAACCGATGTTGTTATAACTATGAATATGTGCTATATAGGACAGTCTCTCCATTAAGCTGCAGTCCCTGTTGATAAAAACATAAACTTAAGGGTTCAAAACGGTCATAGTTAAAAGTTAAGCTGGAAAGTAAGAGCTATTACAATGGCTTTGTAAAAAATGATCAGCGAATATATAACCCACAGCCTGGGGAAAGGAATCACAGTGTCTAAGGTAAAAGGATTATTAGTTTCCCTTGTGGCAGGTCTCAGCTAGGGAGGGGGACAGAGCCTGGGGGGCTGGAAGGTGCTATATTCTCGTTCTTGCTTTTTGATAGCTTGCTCATGTTTAGTGGCCAGGCCTATTTCCGAAAATGCGCTCTCCCCTAAATAAGTGTGTTATGGTTTTAATAAGCAAATAAACTCTGTCTACAGCAGATTATGATAGACTGCCATCCCACCAGGAGCCAGAGGACCCCGGTATCACTGTCCCACTGGGCAGGGAGAGTGCTGGGAGCGTGGCCCCAGTCCGGTTCAAGCAAGTTGCCAGCGTGCAGCTACAGAAGTGAGGCCAACTGATGCCATTATCAGGAGTTTGATGGTACCTGGAGAAAGGTCGCCGAGCTCCCCAGCAGTGCTGTTAGCTATCCACATGTCATGCCAGTCCTGCAGCCTACAGATGGTCTCATGTGTGGACAGGCACTGGGGCTGCATGCTGACAAGTATTTGTCTGGGCTTTGTGCTTGTTTGAAGAGGAGAGTCAGCTGTTAAGCTACTTTGAAAGCTTTCCCGGGTCCTGATCATCACATCAAATGACTCTGAACATCAGCAGAGGGTCTGTTACGTTTTTCCCACAATAAGGCCAAGGGCCAGCCACCAGGTGTGTCACTGGTTTCTGTTACTGGGTTGCAGATCCAGGACAGAATGAGGGTTACAAGGGTTTGAAAGGGCTTGAGTCACCTCAGTTACCAAAAACCATCATCAGCTCATGTTTTAAATTGAGACTTGTTTACTACAGACTTGGTCAGAAAAAGCAAAAAGCACATCCTTCTGCTCTTGCCAGCCTTGATGTATCTGCCTGTTCATCCCAATGAAGGCTGAAACCCAGATTCTAAGTCCAAAGCTGCTGCTTACCTCCTTAGCCAATTCAAGCAGCAACATGTTGCTAGGCCAATGAGCGAGGGAACTTACTGCACCAAAACTAATGTGTCTCTAGCCAGTATACTGAATTGGATTACTTTTCAGCCTAGCTTGCATAAAGCCAACCCTGGCATGCCTGGGAATCTCTAATAGCCTCTACCATCTCAGGGCTCAGACTAAGCCATCCCAGCTGAGCAATAACTGCGCTGTATCAGGGACCCTAACACTCTGTAAGGGAGCAATAGCAGCTACTTTTGAGCTCTTCTTCACCCTCACTACATTGCCCAGCCAGAAGTCTTAACTGTGTGCACATATCAGCTCAGGACCCTTCAGAAGTTTCCTGGGTCTTAGTTTTGCTGCAGCTGATAGGGTGCTGGTTTATTACAAAACTGCCCTCACAGCCTTGGATAGCACCAATGGTTCCCTACTCTTGTCCTGTTCAGGACCTATGCAGACTTCTGTTTACTGTGCAGCCAAGCTATTTATGAAATTTCATGATGCAGAAATTCAACTGTAAATATTACATGCTCAAACATTTGAACCTCTCCCACCTCTTCCCACTCTAGTCCTGCTCATCGTTTTCAACACTCTTAGCGGAGGATCTGCCCACATCTGAGAGCAAGAGAGCAGTCTGCATGGGAGACCAACTGACCAGGGCAGTTTGCGTCTTCCCCAGTCGGACATATCTCTCAGCAGAAATAAGCTGGATTTTAAATTCAGTGGCCTGCCGTGCTCCCATCACCTCCAGCAGAGACCATGGTTCCTGTTTCAGTCCTGCTCCTCATTTAGCTCTGCTTCTTGCTTGAGTTGGAACTGAGAAAAGTGGCAGCGTCTTCAGAGAATAAAAATAAGATTTTTTTTTTTCTCTCTCTTTTTTCTTCCTTCCTTCCTGCCTCTCTTCCTCCAACCCTCGGTCTTTTTCTCTCTTTCTCTTTCTCTTTCTCTCTCACTCTCTCTTTCTTTCTCACTCTCTCTTGTCTCTCTCTCTCTTGATTTATCTCTTCCTCTCATCTTGCTGTCTTTTTGAAATCACACAGTGATGTTAATATTCTTGCAATAAGCAGCCAAGTTCTTTTTAGTACAAGAGACCAACCCCACTCCTGCTGTGGCTTCTGTGCAAAGAAACTGCTGTGCCTGCTGGGAAGCCCCACAGATTTTGGTGAGGGCCTGAAATACGCAGGTCATATTGTACAAACCTTACAATTATGGTGTCTACGTCCAGGATGTTTCCTATTTCATTGTACGTTGTGATAGCTAGAAATGAAAGCAGTAAAGCCCCAGTTCTGCAGCACTTTCTCAGGCAGAAGCTGTGGCAGGTGGTACCTGGTCTGAGCACAAGGGCAGACCCAGCAAGACAACCCTGCACATTTTAAATTCTTTTTTTCTAGCTATGGTCCCAGGAAGCTTATATTCACAGCAAGTCCATGGAGTATATGCACTTGCCTTTATAACTAAGCAACGGTGTAGCACTGATTCCCAGCGGTAACTGAAATGATACAGTATCACGTACCGGCAGGAGTCATGTATCCAAATCTATATTACTTTTTATATTATTCCTTTGATGTTAAGTCAGATGAATTTGAAAGCTAAGGATATGATTCATCTCACTACCTTTAGATGCCTGAAAAGGATGCACCTAGTCTAAGGTATTCATCTGGTCTTCCTGCAAGTGAATGGAGAGAGAAGGGAATTTTTACTCCTTCCGATACCTCCTGAGGATGGGTGCCTGCTGGCTGCAGGTGACTGGCATAGATGGGATGCGTGGCACTCGGATGGCTAATGCTAGCTGGGAGAAATTCCGCCTTATACAGTCTTGTTTACTTGAATGAGAAGCCTGAATATTACTTGTTCTGCATATTTAGGAGGTGTTTACTAAGAAGTAAGTTTGTGTGCAAGTATAGGATTTTCTGCTCAGGGCCTGTGTTTGGAAAATATGCAAGAATGTATCTCTTTTGCCCACTGTATGATAAATCTGCCCATGAAATATTATGTTGGCATAAAATAATGGAAATATTATCTTTATTTCAAAATATAATTCAATAGGAAAATCCTAGATATAAAACTATGTAATCCTAATGTATATTCCTATAAACAATTTCAGAAGGACCCTGTATTGTTCAGGGATGGAAAAATCATCTGCAGGAAAACAGTTTTTTAATATGAAATTGTTATTAGCTGCTTAAAACGTAAGTAGCAGTTCTAACATCCTGTTTTCATACTGATTAAGTTATGTCTGTTTTTTTTTTTATGTGAAGGTGTATTTATTTCAAATTCACCAGCATAAAGAGCTGTTAGGAGCTCCAGAGATCAAGGTTCTAGTGTTATAGATACATAACTGGAGACAGTCCTTTCCTGAGCACTTACTGTCAAAACAGACAAGACAGAAATGGAGGAGATGATGAAAAAGAGCTGAAGTGACTTGCTAAAAGTCATGTAATAGTCTCTTCTCCCAGACTCCAGTGCAGCGGTAAAGCTGCTGACTGGGACTGCACATGGACTAGCTTACCCTACAGTTAGCTTGGCCTATCCAGTTCAAAAGTGTTCCCTAGGGTGAAAACTAGTATGACAAATCACAGTTTATGTTCAAACATGGAATATCCTGAGCAAGAATTTTATTATTTTTGTCAGTGTTAGCATGGCAAAAGATTTTGCAATGAATAGTTGTGGTTGCCACATCCTTGTTAGCAATCTGTACTAGCACCCAAGTAAAATACTAGCTGAAGGCTGCCGAGTATGATCTTTTTTTAAAAAAAGTGTACAAACATGAGATCATCTGAGACATCTTCTTCAGCGGCCTGGGTATACTCTGGTGCTGTGCCAAATTCCTCACTCAGCCTTGAGTGTTTCTTTACTGAGAACATTTATGGAGATTTCTCATGCTAATCCAGTGAAAAGATAGTGGATGCTCTGAGCCCTAAAACCACTTGAGGTTTGGTCAGAAAATACATCTGACTTCAGAGTTCCCAGTATTGGCTCCAAAAGATTGTGGGCCATGTTCTCTCAGTTCCTATGTGTTTAAAAAAAAAATGCAAATGGATTAATTTTGTACCAGTGGGCTCTGTGCCAAATCAAGAGCCTAGCTTCATGCCAGACCATGTATTGTCCATCCTTCAGCAGTCAACATAAAATCAGGAAAAGCTATGAACTAGCTCTGGCTGGGTCAGCATGCCCATGCTGGGATGAACCAGAAGGTGCAGTGACCCAGAAGTGCACAGATCTGGCATGAGCCATCGTGGCATCATGGCCTGAGGGTAGATAGCTGTATTTTGGGTTGGGTTTGGTTTTTGGTTGGTTTTTTTGTTTTTTGTTTTTTTCTTTTTTTTTTTTTTTTCTTCTCACAGCTAGTCACATTGCAAACTGACAAAAAGCTGCTTAGCTTGAGAAGCCCTAACAATTCGGTCTCTGTGCTCAGCTAACAAAGTTGTGTTGTTTTCAGGGAGGATGAGCTGTGGGAGAGGCCTCGCATCTGCCTGCAAAACATCGAAAGGACCTACCCTGAGAGCAAAGCCTGCGCATTGCTCTGCTGTGTGGCGAAGCACTGGGAGGTTTGGCCTTTGCACTTCTTCCCCCTCCTCTTGGATGAAGTGCGTGACTCAGTCATCATTCATTTCCTTTGGGATACCTGGGATGGCACTGCTCTCTCCTCTGGTGTAGATGGGGGTTTTACTGTCTCCTAAACCATTAAAGCAATATTTGTAGCCATCACTTCTAGTTGTTGAACTGCTAAAGCAATAAAAGGCAGTACAGTGTAAGACATGTTGCCAAAATCATCTAGGTCTGAGCTGAAACTGAAACACTGGTTGCTAGGCTTTAACCACTGCTGGCTTAGCTCTTCATGAGTGAATTCACAGTTACATCAGTAGTTTTATGTATGCCTTTGTGATTCCCATAGGTGTTCATAAGCAGGATTTGGGGAGACAAGTTTCAATGTTATTATTGGTATTATCTTTATTATAGTTGCTAGTTACCTGTAGAAGAGCTGTGTTTAACCGAGCCCAGGTTGCAGTGTGTTAGGTCAGGACCTGCCCTGGAAGGTTCCCAGTGCAGCAGCCAGCTGCTGTGGAGCAGGGGGAGATGGGCTTCCAGGGCAGCCTGGGGCAGGTCTCCTGGGTGCTTTTCCCAGGCGGCTCTGACACCCAGAAGCAGCCTGTTGTCTCTGGGTTTCTCCAGATGGTTGCTCCACCACAAATGTCCAGCCTCAACTTTTCATTCCACTCTCTGTTGCCACTGTAAATAAAGAAATGCATGATGATGACTGAATTGTCACTATTTATCAGAAAATAAATATCTTAATTCAAGTCTGTGGTGAAGTGACTTGTGTGTCTTGACCTCTTGGTAGTTTCAGTAGAAGATCTTCCTGGTGCTATAGATAAAAATTGTGTCGGAGGGGAGGGAGTAATCCTAGTGCTAAAACATATGTTTCCAAGCTCACCATTGAGCATTTTCATAAGTTTAATCATACCTAATGCATTAAAGAATTTCTCATTTGTAACATGTAGTTAAAATCCCTGTGGTGTAATATAGCAGTAACTTATACAAATTCATCTGGTAAAGTGCAAGCAATAATTTTTTTGTTTACAGTATTATCAAATATTTTACATTTTGTGTCAGTTTGGGGAAAAGAAAAGCTATTGAATTAGTTTAGAATAATTCCTCATTTGTATTCTCTAAACTGGGCAAACAGTCTTTCACTTCTCCTTTATAAGAGTCATTTTATGAGTGCTGGGGCTTCACCCACCCACAGCAAGGAAAATAACTAACAATTGTTTTTTAACTGTGTCACATGCATGTGCAACACGTGTGTGAATACTGTACTGTTACAGTTCTCTGGAGAGAAAAGGAGCAGTTGTGGATCCTACTTTCTAAACCCATCTCCTGGGATGAATGTAAAAGCTCACTAGTCATCCCTGCTGCTACATATTGCATGACTTTCTTTTTCTTTGGGGTTTCTTGGGGAAAAAGAGATGCTCAGTTATAATTTTCACACATACATTCTCTCCCTGAAATTTTCATACAAAAATAAGTCAAAATATTAGTGAAAACAAAAATATTTATACATCTTGGTGTCTCTTGTCTGTCAGATGTTGCCAATGTTGGCACTTATCTGCCAACAGAATTTCTTCTCAAGTCCTAATACTTGTTTATTTTAGGCTGGGGACTTTTCCACAGGAGATATGCCCTGATTATTGTATGTCAGAGGTGGAATTATTGAAACACTACTTTTACACCAAACCAGAGTTGCCAGAGAGATGAAAATCACTTTACACACAAAAGGAACACAAAGATCACAGATATCAACCTCCTTACTTCATTTCTGTTGTAGATATATTGCTACTTTGCTTACAGTTTGCATTTTGAGAATGTTTTTCTGTTTACCATAGCAAAGGAGCTATCTGCAGTGATTTTCTCTTCACATTTTGTAAAAGCAACATCTTTGATCCATCGGTACTTTCTAAATCATATATTCAGCACTTAATTACTTGAGGTTTGCTTTCTGAAATGAAATTCAGGGAGTGTCATGCCAAAAGTCCCTGCTGGACATTCACTTCATGGCTACATGCTGGATGCCAGCACTGACTTGTGTCATCAGTCCCTCCAGTTCATTCCTGGATCCATATATCTGTATAGATAGTACAGATCTGTAGACATATAGATCTATATGTCATGATATAATGATCCACTACCTATATGTGGGATGCTCCAGTACAGCTGTTGTGAACGTCTCTGGACCAGTGGTAACCACTGAATACACCCTATTAGTTTAGTTTGTGCCGTCCCAGAATCTGAACCCTGTGGAAGCCCTCCTTCTGAATTAAACTTCTTCAACTGAATGTTATTTTAAGCAGCATAAGAAATTTAGCATATAAATCTCTGCTTGATTTCCCTACCACATTTTAGCGTTCTTTGTGATTTAGGTCAGTAAATTTTTATTGCTCATGACATGCCTCCTCCTACCTCCTCACCCTTCTTCTGGGATTCTCTCCTAGGTTACTCTCTTAATCTAATCGGGGTCGCTCTCACTCTCTCTGACCTTTGAAGTACAATTTCTACAGCTCCACTTGGTCCATCAGTGGAAAAGGGCATTCTTGTCCATAAAACCTCTGTCTTTTAGTCTGTTCTCAATGTCTCAGCTTTTGGCAAGTGCTTGGATAACCTGGATACTTATTTGGACCTTTTTATTTGTTTTGTGTTCCCTGCTTGGTATAGTTCTGCACTCTACACTTACCTCCCTCTAGGTCCCTGGGACAAAAAAGATCCTTCCAGGTAGTGCACACCCTTTAGCATCCCCTCTCTCTTCTCGGTGTAAAGTCATTAATGACTTATTTTTCTCCCCTTTACTCTTTTGCGCAACATGATTCTTACAAGCCTTTAGCTATTTTGCTGCTCTCAGAGGGAAAGGACTGTACACAGATTTCTTCAGCGCCATCAGAACACACTGATATAGCAGGGATTGTACCGATCCCCCACAATGCCAAAACAAGCTTTTGCATCTGGGAACCCCACCTGGGCTGCAACTGCTTCTCTCCAACTGAGACACATCACAGAGGATCACCTTCAAGGCCAAGGATGTGGCAACCATAACTATTCATCATGCAATCTGTCACCATGGGAGGTAAGGGTGGCTGGAGCACAGCCGCAGGCTCACCAACACACTGTCTTACAGGCTGGCCCTGGCTCTCCTCAGCCTTGGCCATGCCTACAGTCATGCTTTGCTGTCGCACATGAAGTTGTGCCCTGGCAGTGAGAAGGAGAGCAGCTGAAAAAGTGTTTGGATTGGACAACCATCTGGAATTGCTATTAGTAGCTACACACACACAGAGACACACAACTCTGGCAACCTGGGACAGGGGATGCTAAAAGGAGCACGATTCTTTGCCACTCTTTAGCCCTCTTTAGCCACTCTTACTCCCTTCCTCTTGCAAAAGGAGACTGGAAAAAGAAGAATAAAGACACTGAATACACTGTAGGTGGGTCTTTTACATAGACATTTGGTTGCTTACAAATTCCTCTGTCTGAAAGAACCCATGACAGGAGGATTTGGTTTAAATAACTGCAGCTTTGCTTCATAACACAGCACTTTCTTTCCTGGGAATGCATTTTATGTACCTCAGCTTCAAACTCTAAAAGCCCTCCCACCCAGCTAGAAATTGTGTTTGTGTTTAAAAGGCAGATAAAAGGTTTTGCTTCTCTGAAACACACTGCTAATCATGAACAAACTGGATGATATATTTCCTTGAAAGATGCATTTATCTAGATGTTTTGGTTTGAAAGCAGAAAATGTTCAAGAACCTGATCAAAATTCAGACACCAATCACGCAAGTCATTCTCTGGTATGAAGAATTCAAACAGGGTTTCTAATCTGATGACTCTGAAATGCAAAAAACCCAACAGCCTGAAAACTCCCTAGACGACAAAAACCCCCAGCCAGACAGAAACAACAAGCCTTGCGAATAATTGTTTCCTCTTTGCGCATTTAAAAATTCAATCCAACAGTTTCTCACATGCAGCCGCTAAACTCTTGTATAAAATTTTCAGGATAATCTACTGTGGCCCACAGTGACACAAACATGCTCCTCTACCCATTTGGCCCAGCAGATATTAACCTGAGTTTAAAATCGCTAGCCAAGCATGTTGGTACTAAGAGCTCACAGGTGCAATGCCGCCGACCCTGGTGCCATTGCTCCAGAGATGAAGCCAGCCACATCCCTGGAATGGCTGTGCTGCTTTTCATCTGTTCACATGGCACCCTGCCCACTGGCAAGGGCTTGTGCCAGGCTTGATGGCTCTTGGTGCCAAACTAGGATGGGTTTTAGTGAGCATAGGTAGCTCCATCCCCATCACAGGCACTGCTGTATTCAGGAGCTGGGGCACGGGGCTGTTTGAGCGTACAGGCATTGGCAGGGTATCTGTTATCCCACAACAAACAGGAGTTTTGGTGGTTACAAAAGCCTTGGTTCACTCTCCTGGCTTTCTTTCCTGCAGTGTTACCTAGCGAGTGGCTACTGAGCCTCTGAGGGAGCCAGGGGCAGTGGGGCAGCGATCGGGGGGCAGCGATCAGGAGGTCACTGGTCCCAGCTCTGCAAGGTGGTGGCAGACGGAGCCCAGGACACATCCCACAGATACACTGAGGCGCATTGCCACCGTGATGCACTGTGACAAGCTGGTATGTCATGATGCTTTCTTAGGTACCTGCCAGCGGGAAATACAGAAAGCTTTTGCTAGAATGATCCTTTGAAAGCAGCAGGAAGCTTTGGGATGGTATAGGCAGTGCAAGTTTTATTACTGGGTGTAAAACTGATTTTATTAAAGGAAAGGGAGTTGTTGTCTTGCACTGCATGAAACACCTGAAAAAGTCCATAAGGTCTTGATCACCATTTTGCAGCTTCTGGCTCCTCAGGCCCAACTCTGCAGAAAGATAAAAATTAGCAGTAAATGTCTCTCTGTGCCCCTATTCTGATTTAAATTAAGTTCCTTTACAACTAGATATCTTTCAGCAAGATGCACAAAATGTGTACGTAAGAGTGTTGTACCAGATGGTGCACAAGACATATCTATATGTATTTTCAGACATAGAGTAAAACTCCTAAGACTGCCCAACTTTTCCAGACCTATCCAACTTACATTGATGGACAATCAGTGTCCAAAATGCATTCTGAAATTATTTTGTCCTGTGTAGTCAGTACCTGCAAAATAGGTATGGGATTGAAAATGTTAGATCGGGTTTTGATCAGCTCAGGAGCAGGATGATGGCCAACTTGCCAGTTAATTTATTTGCTATGAATAATTTAGTCTTAATTATAATCAGCTAAAGTTTTAATCCCATATATCTTTCACTAATCAACCTCACTTAGCATATGGGGAATCAAGATAAATTCACCCTTTTAATTAGAAAATCAAAAACCTTTTTATGCTTGCTGGTTGATGACAGGTCGCATAAAAGCATGTCACCAAACTGCTGATGTTTCAGAAATTCTTATACAATGCAACGCCTTGATTACATGAGCTGTTTTTAATCGTGAGATTAAACTCTGCAAGGATGCCTGATGCCAGCACAGCAGAACTTCTGATCATGCTCTTTGACCCTGGCCATCTTTTAGACATCAGCGGTCATTGCTCTGTGGCATCCAGGATGTGCTTTGAAATGACAAGGCAAAGGTCACATGGCACCTTATGGCAGGGTCTCATTTTTCAGGTGCCCTTAATGGGCTTGCTGCCTTTTCAAGCAGATTTAAGATGCTCAGGAGAATATGATCCACTTCTGGTAGAAAATGCAAAAGAAAAAAGGTATTTTACTAGCAGAAATACCAGCTTTTAAGAGAAGTATCTGCCCCTTGACAGTGTGCTGCTGTACTTTCTTGTGTTTTCTGAGTAGCCAGGGTAGAGAAGGTGGGGTGATTGTTAAAAATATTAGCACAGGATGGAAAAAAAGAGTCCTGGCTCTGAGGTGGTGAGAAAGCAAGACAGGGAGTTGTGTGGTTACTCCAGAAAACCTAGTTAAATCAATATGAAAACATAAGACATTTCATATTGAAATGGAAAATTTTAAAGTGTTTCCTTTAACAGAAGAAACCACGCTGGAAAGATATGTCAGAGTACAGTGGTCACAAAGGACCAGGTAGGGAGTCTTGAAGACTGGGAGGTTGAGAAGGGTTGGGCAGCACTCAAACCTTACTCCAGAAGGAGGTCCACCTCTTCACTCCTGCTGCTTGCCATCTTGTCCGTTTGCACCATCTCCACCTGCAACTACACAGCTAAATAAGGCAGACCACAGAGCCTTTTCCTGCTTCTGAGGCTGACCAGCACCCTAGAGCTCGCCTTTACCAGCCTGATTTCTCTTCCTCTAGAAAGCTGCAGAGCAGGCACAGTCAGTGTGTATGCTGGGGACATGATACCCCCAGACCATGCCCAGGCATTTCTCAGAGACTACCAGGTGTCATGGGCCAGGGACCACACCAATAATTGAGTGGTGTGGATGGCTGGCCCAGGGCTCCAGCCCCTACCTGCCTTGTTTGATTTATCAGTAGACAAATAACCTTAATGTCTGCTATGGTGTTGTATTGCTCCTACTAACAGACAAGTTATAGATAATAACTCAAACAGGAGGGAGATAAGGAAGGAAACAGCTTTTGCAGATAAATTATCTTTCCCATTGGAAAAGTTCCTCTTCCTTTTTTCCCCATTTCTCTTCCTCTTTCCTATTCTAAATTGAGCAGAGTATGACAAAGGTTACACCACAGACACGCATCTCTCCCTCCCCAATCTGTCCAGCAACCTTTGTTCCTTTTTCAGACTTACAATGAAAACAATATTAGTACAGAACAACCCGTCTGTTGTCCCAGACTCACAGAGATAGGCATCTGGCTTCTTTAAAACCCAAAACCTTTATCCAAATCAGAAATACTTATTTAGGAAATGGAAACAAATTGAGAGATTTTTTTACTGCTTTAGGTCCACTCCCAAAAGAGGTGATATTATCTAGGAGCAACTCCCTTCAAGCACTTTCTGTTTTCTTTGATGGCCCAATATTCTTTGTTTCCAGTTGTCTTTATAAGTGGTTCTTCCCAGTAGTAATGTTTTTACTAGATTAAAAAACAAGAAGAAAGAAAATTACGTGATTTTTCAATTTTTCTCCAGCTGTGGATCATAGTTAGATACCCATAGCCTAAAGTGTTCATAAATATGAGTGATCATTATCCCGATAATGGCATCAATGTACTGTGAATGCTATCCTCGTTTTTAATTTCTTGAAAACCTCAGCAGTCATCCATCCTTCCTGAAAACAAAGAAAACAACAGTACAAAGGGCTTTAGATGTCAAACTCCAGAGTAGGAGCTGAATGTTTCCACTGTATTTTTGCCTTCTAGTGATGACATCTGTTGCTTTCACCATCCCCAGGAACCACAAGTAAGATGAGGTCACTGTCAGCTCTCAGAGGGGAGACCTAAATTACTCGAGCAGAGGTGCTGGGAGTGCGATGCTGGTGACTCATTATGTGACACATTTCCTTCTGAGTCACAGTTGAATCAGTGCCCCGTCAAGATGCCGAGAGGCATCAGTACGGGCTGTCTTCGTCTCATCTCCTGAAACCAACAAGAAAGTCACTTGTTGACAGTAAGGTTCTTCAGCACTTACTGGCTGACCTGGAGAGAATCCAGAACGAAATTGCAAAACTTTTCTCTAACAGGAGCACCTCTCAGAACGGGCTGTGTTTAGGTACCTGGAGGTCTCTGAACCTGGCAACTCACAGCAGAGTCTCATGGTCATCGCCCATTTTGTGGTAACTTGCAGCTATACAGTAGGCATGTTCCACCAGGATTAAATCCTGGCACATGGTGAATTTTACTCTAAGTTTTTTTCAGCATTGAAGCTCTGACAATTAGTTATATTATGCCACAGATTTTTTTAGATCGAGTCACTTCAGAGAAATATTTCATAATGGGAAGGACAGTGTAATTCACTGGGGTGGATGTTAAGGGACTATAACCCTGACTTCCGTACACAAGAAGAATTTTCCCAGGTCTAAGAAAATAAAATTCCGTGTCACACTGCTTTGAGGATATAAACACTAAAACTAGTATTTTACTGATAGTGAAGCAAAATTGATCACTGATCAAATATCTATTTTAAAGTAATACTTAAAGCCAATGACCTCAAGCAACAAAGAATCAACGGTGTTTTAGCAAAAATCTGTCATAGCAGTAAAAACTTGTAGAAAGAGGTAACATTTTTGTTAGGCCACCTGCAAAAACTAAAGAAACTTTTGAGCACAGAGTATCTCCATCAGATCTGACAAAGAAGTGTCAAAAACCCAAGACTAGAAACAGGAACTTTTGATATAATGTTGTTAAACTGAGATAATAATTGTCTGACAGCATGTTAATTTAATTCAACTGTATCAGCTGATTTAATAAAAAGCATTATGCCTACGTACACACTTTATGGTAAGAAGTTAAATGTAAACCATCACACTTCTCATTGTTCATTTTAAGGGCCATATATTTTAAGGGCAGCAATATTAGATCACATTACTTATGCTGGGAAACTTAGTTTTCTTGACATTCTTTAACTGTATAGCATCTTCATGATAAAATTACTTTTAGAAAACAAAATAAACTGTATTATACTTAAAATCAAAATGAGCACAAGCATCCTGCCTGCAAAATTAAGCAATGATTTGCTGATAGCTAGCCAAGGCTTTGTTTTGTAGCTGGATAGCTGACAAAGAGAAAAGAAGCTTTGAACTCTGTAGGTTAAACTTACACCTTAAGAAATAGTAAAAATTAAAAGGAACACATCAGGCCATGCAATCTGCTTATGTGAGAGATTTTTAGCAATTTAGAGGTATATTACTTCACATTATTATGTGTCAGGACTCAGTAGATTAGGGCCCAGGAATTATCCCAGAAAAAGCAGACTACCAATTAGCTTCAGGTATTCAGTGGAGGATGTTCTGTTGGAGTCACTGGGCTAGTAATCAGCATCAAAAATAAATATTTAACATGGTGAAATCTTATGTCAGACTTTTATTTCATCTCATATTTTGTTGAAATTGAAATGCTCCTACAAAATATTTTTATTTTAATGACACTATTTTCTGACAGAACACTGTTCAGCCAAAATGCTTCTGACCAGCTTTTCACATACTGCTTTAAAAAATACAGAAGTCAGTAATTTCAACATGAGTAACAGCTTACCTTTTTATTTAGTAATCTAAAAACACAGATAAACTGTTAAAGAATACTGTGCATACAATAACCTGAATCTGTGACATGTTTCTCTATTATATTACCTTTGAAGTATTCAGTATATTGTTACCTCTTTTTTCAGTAAGATGAAAGTAAAAGCATTTCCAAAATGGGAAAATCCCTGTAGGTGGTAATTTGGAATTCATTCACTCCTCTAGTAATTGCTTTCAACTTCTTCTGGAGACTCAGTTTCAGTGACAGTCAATGCTCTGCAAATAGGACTTGATAATGCTGAGATGCATCGCTGGGTAAATAGACTGATGTGTCAAACCCATGGGAAGATATTTTGTGGAGGTCATTTACTCCTGGTAGTGGTCAATGAAGTAAACACCACGGTAAATCACACAGGTGCATGGGCAGGGACGACCAAGTTGCAGCCCATGGCAATATATGGGATTCAGGTATCTCCCCAGCAAGCAGTTTCTGAGCCCTCTAGTTGCCCTCTCTGTTTCATTAGCCACCAGGGACATCACGCATGTGCCCAGATGGACTTCTCACAGTATATGGAGCCAGGGGAACCAAATCTATGTTTCTTTCCCATTACATGGTACAAGTTTAGAGACTGAGGCGTCCTTGCCCTTCATTTCACAGCCTTCCTGATGGCCTGAGAGCAAGCACAGTCACACAGAAGTGGCATGCTGCTGCTGCCCATCACAGCCACCCCTGTCTGCTACAGGTTTCCAGTCATTTCAGTAGCTATGGGCGTGTTCTCCTTCAAATTATGGTGGGTGGCTGCGCTGAGCAAGCACCCAGGTGGCCTCACTGCCTCCATTTGTGCTGTGTTCCCTCCTAGGAGGGAGCCGTGTTGGTGATAGGAGGAGATGAGGCTGGAGGTACAAGCTGAGAAGTCTGGGGCTGGTTTCAGGCTCTCCTGCTCAGTTCTAGGTCTGAGAGCACATGGCCACTGCCTCTAGCTGCTAAATCACATCATCTGCCTCAAAATGAGTCATTTCTCAGTCCTTAATCATTTATGGCCAAATGATTAGGTCTTTTTCATGTTCCTTGTGAGTCTTGAAACCAGAAACAGCCCAAGTACGTTTCCCCAGGCATGTAAAACAGTTTCTGCAACTACCCACCCGGTTGGCTATAAATAACCCCTGTCCCCCATGATTGCCACATTACAGTGGGAAGCATTAGTGAGATAATTTCAGGCACCCAGCCAGCTCGTAACAGCACTTTACATCCCACCACACGAATCTCCTCTAGTGTCTCCTCATGCAAATAACCACCACAAAATAAATGCTCACTCTGCTAATGCTGTGACAGCACATGTTACAGCATGGGAATGACAAATGTGCACCCCCTGTCATGCAACACACCAGATAAACATAGCTAAATTTGGCCATCCCTGACACAGTCTACAGGCACCAGAGCTTAATGGCAATGCCTCAGTGCAAGCACAAAAGACCTTTGATGAGCCCACATTCAGGGCATCAGTGAAGGTTCAGCAAAGATGAAGCAGATCTTAGAAGTATGAAAATGGAAAATGTCATCTGCCATGTCAGATTTCAGGGTCCATTTGCCAAGCGAGAACATGATTCATGGCTGACTGAGCAGCAGTGTGATGTCCTGGGAGGATGTGAGCTGACGTTCATGGGTGCTGCCTTCCACACTCGCTGCTACCCAACCCCACCAGGTCCATGCACGCATGGTGAGTGGGAGGCACCACCATCCCATGCTGAGTCCTGGGACAGAATGTCCACTCACGTCTGGCCCAGGACATCCTCCCTAGTCCTGATACAGAGATGGACCTTCCATGGTTCAGCACCTGCATGGCACAGACAAAGCTGAGGTCTCTATCTCCTCTCTAGCTCTGTGCATCTCTGCACATCAGCAGAAGGACTTTTTTCCCTGTTAAGGTTTGTAAAAGCAAACACTACAAGCACTTCATGGTAATGCACACAGCATTTCTGGCAAAAAGCACATAGTTAAGCTCTTTGCTTTCACATAGTCCTTGGCTTTTTCACTTTATTCTGTCCTTTTCTATCTTCTTAAAAGGGAAAAAGAAATAAAATAGAGGGTTTTCTCCCTTGCTCTCCACTTTTCTTCTCAATTTTTTTCAATAAAATCTTTGAAATACCAGATTAAAAAAATCATGGGATATTGATGAAAGCTTCTCACTCATACACACAAAAGATTGTTAAAAGCAAAGAAAGAGACTACAATATCCATATCTTCAAAACACAGTTACATTTTTCAGCTGTGTTGTTAGCATTTTGTAAACTGTAAAAGATTACTTGACTAAGTTACATAAAACTTAGGCAAGTTTAAAAATCCAGAGTACCAGTCAAGGGATTTTATTTGATCATGCCTTGCTTAGCTTCGAAATGATTTTCTACTTCAGTGGACTTTGTGGAAGCAAGAGCTTTATGGTGCATATCTGTATCTGCATTTTGAATTTCACACTGAACACTGCAATTATGTACTGTGATATCAATATTCATAAACTGCTTTCTCCATGGTGAACATGCTCATCTTAAAGTAAACTTCACTAGTAAGGGACCTGATAAAACTCTTGTACAGCAGAACTGGCTTTTTGGGGTGTCTGGAGCAGTATATGATTAAGTGCAGCTGATGGGATTTTATCAAAACTAACACAATCCTGGGAAATTTTCTGATGGATTTAATTGCAGAAGTAAGTGGTGGAGCAGTGATGGAGCTGAGATGAGTTGGGACACTGAGAGTGTGGGATCCAACCAAACAACATTTGAAATTGTAAAGGAAGCTGTGACAGTAATTTTGTCTGCAAAAACTGGGCAATCCACATTTATTATGATTACTCTGACCTGCTGAATACATTATACAAGGAATTACTTGTCAACATTTTATACTTTATAGACTCTTTGTTAAAAACATAGATTTTATCTGGTTCATAAAGACTGACAAAAGTCTTTAAAAAGTTTTGTAAGTACAAGATTAGTATTGCTTTTGGAAAAAAAAAAATCTGTAAATGCAGTGTTGCATCTCCACAAACAAATTTGATTTAATAAACTCTGGGCAAGAATGGCAGCAAACAGTCCTCATAAAATGTAAAAAAAATTTCCCTCTAAATTATGCATTCAAATCACACCACAGTACATAGTGTTCTTGCATGTTTAATGAAAATAAAAATTTCAACAAGTTCCAGATACCACTGGTGAATAAAATATAAGTATTTTCACACATCCGTCTACTCAGATTCATGAACGCTATAGGCTACATGTATAGAGCACCTGCAGCTATAAGTCTGTTGAATGTCCAAGGTGATTACAGCACAGACAGGGTTTTCCAACCCATTACATACAGTACTCAGTGTATTATATTGGAGATGTTCCTTCAAATAGGAATACATTAGCTTAAGTGGTCTGACTGAAGCACAGCCTTACCAAAGTGGCTTTCTGCATATGTGGTCAGCTGTGTTCTGCAGCAGCGCAGGTATGCAGCTCTGCTGTAATGAAGAAATCCCAATGCCTCCACAAGGCTATAAGGAGCTGACAAGACAGAGCTTCTGCTGCCCACTCTAGACTTCTTTTTTCTCTTCTGGAGAGGAACAGACACTGCCAGAGGGTAATTTGTCTTACCTAGTCACGTCAGATAGATCAACCTGTGTAGGCATTTACTTCATTGCATTGGCTAGAAAAGGGAGTCAACTACCTTGGGCTGGACACCTAATTTTTAGGTCACTAAAGCCAGGCGGGACGAATCCCACTTTCAGTTATTCATGAAAAGACTGATTCAGCCAGGCCACTTTTAACCCTCCAAAAGCTAGGCTCTGAGGTTAAAGTAGTTGTCTGAGGTTCCTCCATGGGGAGTGGGGAAATGGAGATGTCTGGGAAGAAGCAGCTCCCTACAGCATCAGAGCTGGACCACACTTGGAGGCCTGAGTCACTCCCCATCATCCCAAGCAGCAAGTGTAAGCATATTGCATATTTCTCAACCTGAAAAGCTTAAGCAAGAGGGAATCCACCCATAGCTGCCGATTTCAGAAAGTATAAGACAAGCATTAGGAAGTACCCAACAGATCACTTGAGTTTGCCAAGTGAGTCGCCGTAATTGCCTGCCTGTGGCACAGCCTGATCAGTGAGGTATCTGCATCCTTGTGGTTCATTGTTTCATGAAAGTCATTCCCTCCAAATTTCATTTAACTCAAAACACCTTTGTGTTTTGTTACAGACCATTTTGTACCCTGTGATCATCGAGACCCGATCCAAACCCAATCAGGTATCCAAATCCAGGCTCTGCCTCCCTCATTGATAATGTTCTCAGGTATGACAAGGTGGAGCAGATGCTGTGGAGAGGCTAACGTGCAGGAGCAAGCAGGAAGGTGTTTAATCCACACCACTTTTTTCCTCCTACACTCATACAAAATCTCACATAATTTCCTCTCTTATTAGCACATTTGTCTAATCTTCCCTGGCTACATTCTGAAATGCAGTATAAAAAAAGCATTTCCACAAGAGTAACAAAATGCTCATTTTGCAACTGTGAAGTTCTTTATCATTCCACAGATAGAGCTGTATTGCTGTATACTAATCTTATACTAATCTTTTTTTTATTCCAGTAACTTCTCAAGACTTAAATGTTTCACATATTTGTCCTAGAACTCTCCCAAAAAGGGCAAAAGAAAAGAAAAAGTAAAACCCAGCTTCCTAAAGATCTCTCACAAATTGTCTTTCCCAGATTATCGCATTAGCGCAGCAGATTAGCTTGGTAGATTGGATATAATGCGCTCTCATTTTAGCTAATGCTGCTTTACTGAAGGGGCTAACAAACTTAATGCTATCCAGGGCAGGATTACCTGACAGAGTAACTGAGTAATTCTGTGTGCTTACAGATAGGATGAAGCAGGTTGAGTCATTGCTCTGTTTGCATTATTTTGTTGGAAATTACATATCCTTGGACTGTCGCTGGCAAGAGGCTGTAGTGGTCTCTCACCGCCTGGAGTGGTTTGGCCACCAGGTCCAGCAGGCCCCTGCGCAGGGAGGGGGTGCCTGCTGGCAGGATGCCTTTCCCAAGAGGCTAAAGTACTTGCCCAGGAGCTTGCCCAGATGACAGGGCCCTTGCCCAGAAGCCTGGGCTCATCCCATGGCTTCTGAGTGCCCAGAAGCTTTTACCTGCCTTGCTGAATGATGGCTGCCACCGTGGAGTAAGGGCCAAGCTGCCTCTGTCAGGCTCTCAGGTCAGTGGGCAGCCTCCCAGCACAGACATCCTGTGGTCGCTCCAGGAGGTGTCACATCATCTGGGTGACCTCACGTTTACTCTGCCGTAAGCAGTCACAGGTTAGCAGGCACATACCGAGGCTCTGCCAAGGCACAAGAGCCAAATCCGTCTGGGCAGCAATTACAAGGCGGTCACTGGGTGAGTGGCAGGGCTATAGTTGTCCCAACCTGTAGTAGAGCAGAAGCCAATGCATGGGTAGCCTTCCTCTAAAAGACAAAAAAACTCCAGACCTTCTCATCTCTTTAATTATACGGTTGCTACCAGCAGTTTAAACAAAAAACTTTTTTTTCCTTTTTTTCCTTTTTTTTTTTTTTTTTTTTTGTATATGCTCATCATTACTGTGATCATGCTGTGGAGCCTCATGCATTTCAAAGGCTTTCTCTGTTAGCAGAGACTGGAGTGGCCATAGCAAGACTTCTTTGAAGAAAAAATGCTAGCGGTGAAAAACTTTTGTAGCTTGCTGCTGGCTTCAGACAATCTCCACAGTGTTAAAAAGCGAGAGAGGACATGATGAAAGAGGGAAGATTCAGGCCACAGGAAGAGATTAATGGGAGATCAAATGATATATCCTAAGAAAGTCCTGTATGTGGGGCTGAGGATAAATGACTAGAGAACTCTGATTTTCAGGGAGTTTAAATTATTAATGTCCTTGTAAAGAAGCCACTGTAAAGCCTTTTCTGCTCTCAAGTATAGTGAAAAATGTGTCAAATGCAAGAAAGTACTGAAGGACAAAAGAATGATGGCAACTACATGGGATGGCACAGCAATCTCACCAGGAAGGAAGAAAATTCTTCATTGAGAGCTAAGTCTTATAACACCTAAATCTTGGTCTCTGGTACTTTGTCCATGGACTTTAAATTGCTTTAGCAAGGAGCCTAAGTTCCCCTATTTTACCAAGGAGAGACCTGAAAGAAGTTAGAGACAAGACTTCGAAGAGGTGATCACTAGTTTTCTTTGCCCGGTTTGACATCTCTGCAGCCTGGCTCTTAAAAATTGTGGAGGACCACAGACTCCATCTGATTAATTTGTTTTAAAAGAGCTTGAGTGGTACTGACATGACCAAATTCACCTAAACAAATGTTGAAACCCAACTCTTTTAGTTTGTCTATCTTAAAATAGCCTGCCCTATAATAATAGCGCAGCTACATTTGTGTAACTGACAGTGGGAACTGTCAGTTACAGGAGATTTGAAGGATAATCATTTTTGAGACTATTTGGTGTCCCTATATTTTGGCCCCTCTTTCTGAGCTGCCAGACAGCTCTTTGGGAAGTGGGATGCACAACCTGTGCAAGCAAACCTCAGGCTGTGGCTGGACCATGCAATAAGGGTGTATGTCAGGTTTCTGGAGACAGATCAAAAACACACAGAGCATGAGCATGTGTGCTGTATAACACATGCACTAGTTCAACCTTGCTCAAAAAGTGTTAATGAGTTAACTCTGCACCGGCAGTGCTTAAGTCTGATCATGTATTGTGTCCCTCTACGCTATTTCTAGTTTCTATCTGATCAGGTAATGCCTGTGTTCCGCCAGCTGGGCTGGAAGCATGAACTTTCTGTCAGATGCCTGGACGAGGCTGAAGTTGTTCTCCTCCAGGCTTCAACACTAATCCAGTAATCATGAATGAGGGATGCCAGGCCCACTGACTTCTGCAGGACAGTGTAAAGGACTAAGCACTAGTGAACGAGTTGTGTCCAAGCCTGAGAGGTTGTCTCTGTGAGCCTTTAGTTCAAGTTAAACGCACATACTTCATTTTTCAAATGACATTTTGTTCTCATGAAGGTTGTGGTACTGACAACCACCTTTGCTCAGCATAAACCCTGAGTGAAGAGTGCAAAATATGCTGCTCTGGCAGCCTGCCCACAGCCTCTTGTGCGGAGGTTTGCCTTAAAGGACGAGGTATGGAAGTCTCCATACCCTTCATGGTGAGCCTGTAATGGAGACGTCCCTGTCACAAGGATTGTGTTAGACCTGCCCAGGAGCAGGGTGGACCCAGCTGTAGGGATCCAGGTGCCTGGGTGTCATGGGGGGACTCAGGGAGCAGATCTTCAGGAGCAGCTGGGGGCTGAGGAGAAAGGTATGGTTTCCAGCATTTTGTTGCAGACTTCAAAACAGATAAGGCAAAGCCTATCCCAGACTAGCCTGGACAATGTAAAAATCATACATGTCAAGGGGTTCTACTTCTTTGCATCAGCACTGTAAAACACAAACAAATATATGCTTTGCTTTTCAGAGTGTAAATCTCTGGGTTGTTCTGTGTTGATTTTTCCTATCTGAAGAAACTGTTTCCGCTCCTGTGAGTTTCTCCTCACAAGTCTCCCTTTAAAAAAGGAGAGAAAGCATATGTACAGAATTACTTTTCAACTTTATGTATGGAGGCTTATTATCATCATTGAGAATTTCCTGGCACCATTAATAAATGGAATAGTTTCTATGCTCTTATTCATGTACACCAATATATCTTCTTGGAGTACTGTGTTGTTGCAGGGAGTTCCCAGGATCAAAGTCCAGCCAGCACAAAGACATTGTCTGATCAGCTCCACGCTGCTAGTGATTGAAACAGGAATTTAATACTACAGGAAAAAAATGCAGTAGTTGCTGCTGTAAAACTTATTTCATAATACTGGCTGACATATACGGCCTTTTACATGCTGGTTAGCATACCATCGTATCCTAGTTGATTCCACCTGCTGCAAGTAACCTGATGCACCATGGCCAGGAGCAGGCCCAAGAATAATGCAAATGTTGCCAGATGCTGGAAGTCTGTATTAGAAGAAGTATTGCTCTGTCCTTCTGCATCAGCTGGGTTTATGCCTCTCCTTTCTAAGAGAACCTTTTTTTTCTTATCCATTCATAAGTCAGTCTGTTGTGGGTTTCTGATTCACTTGTCCAGAGGAATGCTCTGGTCTCACTTTTTTTTTTGGAAGAAAGTGAGCCTCACTTTCAGATTACCTCAGGTGAAAATATATCACCTTCACCTATAAATGTAGCTCCTATTGACAGCAATGAATAAATTTCCACATAGCAAATTGTTCCATTATTATTCCGGAAAAGGTGTGTGCACCTATGCAAAAATATAAATGTGGAGGGCTTTCTTTGTAAATGCAACAGATCCCCACGTATCATCAATATGATCAGAAGAGAATAATTTTGATTAGAAGACAAAAACATAAGAGTGGTCCAGGGAAAAATTAATATTTCAAGCAGTCAATTTCTATTTCCTTCTACCATCTCCAATAGCTTGTATTTTTCATTCTCTTCATTTTCTACTAACAGTAGATACACATGGCAATATTTCCAATGTAACTGGGTACTCAAGGGCCATGGAAAGAAAAAATATGATTAACTGTTTCATCTATATATACATATTGTCTCCAACTTTTTAAAGATTTTCGAAAGACTTTGGTTTATTATCTGTTTGCAAAGCACCTTTCAAAATTATTTGGGATGGGGACAGAAAAGGTATAGACAGACAAGAATATTAAATTAAGAACACAGATGAAGATTTTCTTCACAGGTAACTCGATGCTGGTAGGAGACTTCTCAAAACCAAGGAAAGTTTGGTGAATGCATTTTCTGTATACCTACAGAAACAGCCGTCTGGTTTTAGTGTATTTTTGAAAATCAAATAATGGCTTTTTAAATTTAGCTTAGAGGAAACTCCGCCTTTCTTTGAATTTACCATCAGGTTTTGGGCTACCTGTTTTATTGGAGTTGTTTTCACTGATTTTAATATTTGGAGATTTTCACTTATATAATACCATTTTTTTTTAAGGGGAAAAAAGAGGCAGTTGACCTCTGGAAATTATGCTGTTAAATTTTATGAACTTGGCATATTCTATAAGCATTAAGTGGAAGAAATATTACATGCAATACTCAGACAGCAACTTTTGAGAAGTCTACCGTGAAACTCTGCCAGTCAGGAAATTCATAAAACAACTGGCTCAGCCATATGAATCAACTTCACTCAAAACCTGAGACTGGTTTATTTGGAGATGTTAAACTAGCATAAATCTGTTCACTTCTGAATTGCCAAACATAATCCACCCCAGGGAGGAAATGGCAGAGGATACTTGAAAAATGGTGACTGGAAGTTTCTGCTGGCGACTGCAATCTATCTCTTTCACAAAACACGAACATCACTATATGTTAGTTGACATCCTCGTCAATCACAAGAGAGGATAAGAAGCAGAGAACACCAGAGTACTACATCCATGCAGTGTGTAAGTCCTACTTACCAATCAGTTAAGCATTAATATTGCTTGCCTGAAATATTGTCCTTCGCGTGGTATCTACTTTTCATGGAAGATTCCAACACAAGCTGAATTTGTTTTATCCCTGCTGGTTTTATTTTCCCCATCCATCAGGTTTCAGTCCAAAATATTACTTTTAGATGCACTATTAAGTGACCTTTGACTCGATGCTGACATCTTGCTTTCAGGGAGCACACTCAAGTTTTTCATGCTACGACCTGGTTCCTGATGTTGCTTTTTGAGGTAAAATAATATACATTATCCCCTCATGAGTTTAGGAAGTCCACAAATTATTTTAACTTTTAATTTAGATTTATAAGAAGTGAAAAAAAGAAAGATGTAACTGTATACCAAGCTGTGACCAACATCACCAGTGTGGGGAGCAACATGAGAAAAAATAAACCCTAACTTTTATCTGTTGTTGTGAGCTTTTTTTCTTTTTTCACAAGAAAGATGCCATATTTTTGATAGTTTTATTGAATATTCTGTGAGTTAATTTGTTGAATAGATGAATATTCTGCAAGTGAACAGTTCAAAATATTAAGGACTAAGGTCTATCCTAAGGCACATAAGGACATCTTAGGTCAATAGCTCAGATTCATCTCATGTATTTCAGGGCCTGGGCATGCTCTGTCATCAATAAGGGACATAGCCATCTTCCAGTTGGCTAATTAGTCCACTGAAATCTCTCAGTTGACTGGAAAGGAAATCAGGGTGAATATATGCTTCACTTAATTAGATGCCTCATTTCAGCAAGATGTGGTAAGTGCCAGCAAGCTTGAGGTTATAAACCCAAGAGCAGAATTTGGCACTGCATGTATATAGTATTAAACCGTAAGACAGGCATCCAAATTCATTCAGCAGAAAACCTCACATTACTTAAAGTGCTAATTAAATTACATGTTGAAGTAACATATCTTTAGCATTACAAGGGAAAGGTTTGTAATATTGTTCTATAAGTACTGGTAAGTATAGACAGCTTTACGTATGCGATTAATTAATAACAATGTGACAAATGACACTAAAGAGCAGTAACTTTTTTGTTGTGACATTAAACTTAGTGAAGCTATTAAACCACTCACTGCATTGAAAGGCCATGTCTTACTGCAGCAGCAGTACATTTGGGTACGGATCAAACAGCTCCACAAATAGCACAGTTAGAAGCTTCAATTTACAAGTCTTAATTCGCAAGAAGTCATAATTACAACCAGTCCTTATCAACAATCCATCCAGTCCATGCTTAAAATTAAAGTAATCTTTTGTGCAGCTGATTGCATTCTAAGAACCAAAGATTACTTATCTCTTCACTTTTACATGACTCTTTTCTTGTTCTAATCTCTTTCTCTCATAGCTCTTTGAGGAGACCCATAATAATTTGGACTAAGGCGGTATTTGCATCAGTATTACATCAATGTGCTTTCAGTCTCTTCCATCTTACCCAGGCAACTGAGAGCACTACATAGTGCTTAGGGCCAGATGCTTATATCACCTTAACTAGGTACTCTACATCACCTTAACTCTTGGAGCATATAAAAAACGTCAGTAGGATCACCTCTACAGGAAAGCTGTGTTTGTTGTCTGAAAGACAGGCAAGAACCTGGCCTCCATGATTATACAAGATGCACATTTAAAGCCAATTTTGATGTAATGATTATTTGACAAATGTAGACTCCTGCTGATAGAGCTACTAATTACATTCTGCAACTGTACTATTAGATCAGAGGGATTAAAATATGACATTCATAAAACTTCCTATTTTGATGGATATCGTGCATTAATTTAGTAATTCTTCATACATCGCTGTAATCCAGTGAAACAAGGAATTACTGGCTCACCAAGGACATATAAAATAACACCAGTATTTAGGGGGATCTATCCCTCTAAGTTCTTGCCATCTTTGCTGCTTCTTTTCATTTTTCTTTGGTATTTAAATTTTCAGTGCAAGAGTCGGATTTCAAATTTTGTGCTGTGAAAACTAATGCAATGCTAATTAACAGAAAATAGGTGTCAAGAACAAATGTAGATACAACACCTGAACTGAGAATTGAAGCAATCTGCCACTGAGCCATTCCTTAACTGCAAGAACCAGCTCCAAAAAGAACCTCATAATCAGAAGTGTCCATTTACTACTTAGTCTTTTGAACTGGATTACCTCAGCGAGGAAAACAAGGCTCTGCAGTTGAGTCATTTTTAGTGGTAATTGTGACAAATGTGAGTCTGAAAGTTGCCTTCCTGATGCCAGGCATCACCCAGCAGGCTCAGGTGGGGACCCTGCCAAGGTGGAGGCAGATGTTTCAGGATGACAGCTTCACTGAATCTCAGTCTCCTCAAAGAAAAGTGATCCATACAGAATGAATGCTGAACTTCTCTAGAAATCATCTTATTTATTTGACAGCTTTTCCATTTCTCCAGATCGCTCCATTTGGAAAGCTTTCTGCGCAGGGAAATGGAGAGCTTCATAGTATGGGTTGGCCTCAGGGACAGTCTTAGCTAGAGGCTAAGTTGGGCATAGTGGACATACAGACATAGATGGACACTATGGACATCACTTAAACTAAGATATTTGTAAGCTGACATAAGGGGCACATGAAGGGAAATCCCTCAGTTTTTCTTAAGAGGTTTTAAGAGCCTGTTTGGCAGGGCTCCCACAGGACTGTGGCAGCCAGGCAAGCAGCCTGTGGCCAGCAAACATGACATATTAGGGAAACAATTCATCTTCATTCCAAATGATCTGCCATTAGTCACTGTGTATGTGTACACAGTAATTAATCGCCTTTCTAGCTGAAGGGCTGGTTCCCTGCGATGTAACGCAAATTTCTCCATCCGCTTTTGTTTGCTGCTGTCAGCAGCTTTGCTTGGGCTTTCTCCTGATCACACTCCTTCATTCTCTTCTCCTGATGCAAGCTGCAAAAGCAGCAGTGGAAATTCAAACACTAGCCAAGAGGTAAATCTCTTGGACAATGTAAATTTTATAATCATCCAGTTGCAAAAAATCTCTTAAAGATGATGTAATTTGTTTCTGTATCCCATGGTGTATTGATACATCAGATGAAAAGATCATCTATGCGGGCACCTTTCCTTGCAAGATAAGCCTTTAAAAAAACCTGTGGAGTTAGATATCAAATTACATGACTCTCCCTGTTTTCATTCACATGAGCAAATCTTTTTTAAGTTCCAGCATATGTGATGATGAAAGGTAGGTTTGGATCAAACCCTCCACCTAAACACCTCAAAATAATTCAGGCTTAAATTGATACTGCTTATATTTCGAGTGCCAGGTGAGCCATCTCCCCCCTAGATGTAAGAAGCAAAGACAATTTTCACAATGTTTGGCATTCTTAATACTTATTTTATTGCTATTCTAGCCAGTATATTAGTAATAATAATGTAACATCAGGGATTTGTTGCCTTGACATTATTTATTTGGTTGGGTTTTTGTAAACTGAAGTGGGAAACATTTATTGAATAAAAATTTAAGAAAAACTTGTATGTAATCTGTAGGCTTATCTCATTTATTCTATTTTTAAGTCCAAATTTGAAGTTTTGTTTTCACACATTTTAGAGGCAATCTTTCTAGCTATTGAATTAAAAAATACTTTTTATTCAAAATTCGTCATTTTGGGTTTTTTAATTTATTTTTCTTTTTAAAACTATTAGAACTAATGTCTGATTAGAGTAAAATCCGTACCTGTGGACTAATTATTTATGTACTAGTTAATTCAGTTCAAACTATCATTGCCAAAAATGGGGTAGTGTCTTTCAAAACTGGCAAGACTCAGGAATTCCTGTGTGAAGAATACAATTAGCACAAAGCTACTGCTACTGCAAATAGTCTTAAAAGCATTGCAGTTCAACCATTGGACATACCCAGAATATAGACAAGGAAGTCCATGCAATTAGAGGTTCCATCTTTTCCTTTAATACTCTCAGTAGTGCTTGCATAATTAAGCAAAGTGGTTGTAATATTAAGGAATGACACTTGGGGTGGGATCTCTCTGAAATTACACCCTCTCTTATTTGTGCCGTATGATACTGTTTTACACACAACGGCTTAGATGTAGCCAGTCCAAAGAACAGCTTTATGATGATGTCCACCACTATGACTTGGTAATTATAAAGCTAATAGAGAGGTATGCAGATGCTACCTTGGGGTCTGCAATGTCAGAAAGGTGTATTTTTGCAGTTCAACTGTTAAGGGAAGTGCACACTGTGGTTTTGCATTTCCTAGTCTTATTTTCCTAGAACATACCCTTCCTGGAAAATTCCATCTTCTTATTTCTCTAAATGCTACCTTATACTCTGGCTAAATAAATGGTCCTAAATTAACCACCGTTAAACTTTTCAGCCTAGCCATTCTCCTTGTGTTCTTATGCAAGCATAAAACTGCAAGCCAATTTCATCTGTCCTCAAACTTTTATTTCCTCAAATGGTTTCAGCTTTGTTAGAAAGGGAAAACGTCATACATCTTAAAAATGAATTGGGGGGCTGGAGGAGAGTGTGTCCTGCATTTTTGTGTGTGGTTTTGCTAGTAAACCGAAAAATCAACCCATCATTCAACAGTTGCCATAAGTCACAAAAGAAGGAATAATTTTAGTGTTTGTTAAACATGCAATTTAAGGAAGGAAAGCAAAATATTTAAAACATTGTAAGAAAATCAGTAAGCCTAACCTTTCTTCTATTTACCTGTAGTTCAGTCAAGTGGTTTATTTGTAATTATGCTGAAGATTCTCAGATAGCTGGGGTTTAGCTGTTACGGGCTTTAGCAGGAACCTCCCTCATGCTTCTTTCCATGGCTGAGAGATGCTCGCTGTAAACATCCACAGAGTATGGCTAAAATATTGTTTAAACTGAGCTGCCTTTGTAGAGCAACACAAAACTGCACAAAGCAACGCATAGGGAGAACAGCCAAGCGTAAGTCAGCTTCTGCGTCTGAAGCTTGCAGATCATCTGGTCCATGACCCAATTCACCACCCTTGATCTCACTGCCACTAAAAAGTCTTTGGCTATGTTACTATTGTTCTGTCTGGAGTGTGAGAGGAAAACATTTTAGTGCAAGGTCAAATTGGCTGCAGGTGGCTAAGCTGGACTCTTAGATGAAACTCCTGTTTGGGTTCTCATCATCTCAAATCTCAGGCTCCGTAGTGTGCTTCTCTTTGACCTCAGCAAACCCAGTCTGATACCCACCACGCAGCAAGGCTGCAGAGGGCACTCTCCTTGCTGATCCTTTCAGTGGCATCCCCCTTCCCTCCCTCGCCCCCAGCACAGGGTGCTTGTCCTCACTGGCGCAGCTCCAGAGGTAGCTCCCTTCCCTACTTCTACTGCCCCCCACCCCCTGACAAACTTTCCTCTCTCATTAGGAATTGAGGGGGAGGACCTTCTCCTTCATCTTGGCCCATGATGTTAGCCTCTGTCACTGATTTTCAAACCAGGTCCTTCACACGTCCTTCCCTGCTTGGAGGACACTCCCTGTAACAACCCACAGAGCTACCTTGCTATCCTCTTCTGGTTCCTTCCTTAACTGCCCCACCCTCTGCCCCTTGCTTTGATAGCAGTAAGAGACTTGGTGGCAGCCAGGTTGCAGATGTGCTCTAGCTCGCTGCTTCTCTGAAGAAGAAAACCAGAAGAAACCTTCTGCAGAAGAAACCTTCCTCACAGAAGAGGTTTCAGGGAACATGTATTTTTCACCTGGAGCTGCATCAAGATTTATATCCAGTGGTGATGGCTCCATTCAGAGTCAGAAATATCCTGTCTAAATGTACCAGGGATCAGCTCACTCCTGCTGCTTCATTTCCCCCTTTCTTCCATCTCCTGAGGTCAGTCAGACCTTCAGGAGACTCCCAATGCACAGGAACGCTGCCTGGGTGTCACATGAGCTCTCTAAAGCAGTCACAGGTCTTTCCTGGACAATAACCACTTGTGAATAATGGATCACCGTAGCAAGGCACGCTGATGATCTGTTATTTAAATGACAGCAATACCCAAAAAAGAAAGAGCCACACTTGGGTTCTGTATAATCACAGGATAGCAATCAACCTCTAAACGCACGGGTAGCTGCTTCCCTGGCACCATGTCTGGTAGAAGAATGCCAGGCTTGCAACCCTTAATTAGTACTTAATAAACTGAAAAGGTGTAATTTACACTTCTCATTTACCTCTAGAAGTGAGACCTATTCTTCTTGATGCCTCTGCATCTTTCTGGGCTTCGGGTCTTCCTGTTTTCCCTCTGCTCTCAGCAGCAATGGAGAGAAAATACAATGGCATCTTTAAGCTGAGCAAGACAGTTCATTTATTATGACTGGTAGCCCTGTTCTTGCAGCTTGCTGGCAAAGCCAAAATCACATGTCTTTTTACATATGACACTCAGCTAAATCGATTCAGGAGCTGTATTTCAGTGAAATGTGCAATGCAGCGAAGGCAGTATCCTCCCTCCAGTGGCACAGACGCAGAGTCCCTCCGCTGAAGTGAGTCTCCCTTTGGCTGCGTTTAACCTGATGAGAACATGGTCTTTAGACATTTTATGTAATTATTTCAAATTGATACACCTATCCAGAGATATACAACCCCATCACTACGGGGCAGGTCATATTCTAGTTGTTAAATAAAGACTGAGGTCTTGGGACTTCCAGTCTGACACTGGCTGCGCCAGTCGCTCTCTCTAGAGTTTTAGCAGATCTGGCAACATGTATGTCTCCTCTCTAAAATGGAGGTGGTACTTACTAAAGGAGGCCATTCATGCATACACATCTCTGCAGTCCCTCATCAATGTCAGGAAACTCAGTTATTTCCATTTACTGTGCAAAGGCAATGCCTGGGATGATAAATCGTAGCTCACAACCCGGCTGTACAATGAGACACCAGTCACCAAGCAAGCGGCATTAAAAAAAATATGTCTTCAGCCACAGACAGCAAAAAGGCTTTAAACTGTGTCTTTATGTCCAGCGAAAGGACAAAGAATATTGAGAGAGTTTATTATTCATTATACAAAAAAGAGAAGTCACTAAATGTAATTGCAGGAAAATTAAGGCACAGAGCATGTTTATAATATAAAACGTATAAAAGCTTAAGAACAACATATAAACGTTCTTTTTGTCCCAGAACAGACATTTTCTGAAAAAATATTTCAAAATACATTTATTCTGATACTGTAATAATTCAACCTCTTTCAAGAAATTAATCCCTCCATTTATATCTAAATACTCCCTTCTACTCAGCCTTAAAAGTGCTCTTGAATTAACTATCATTAAGCTTTTCAGCTTTGTCATTCTCCTCATGTTACCATGTAAGCATAAAACTGCCAGACCATTTCAGCTGACCTCAAACAAATGAAGAAGTATTGTGGATAAAGACCTGGAAAATCACAGTTAAAAGCTCTCATTGACTTCAGTAGTGCCAAGGTTTTGTCCAGATATTCTTTAATAGAGTGCCTTTCTGAAGCTATGAAGGCACTTGATTGTAAGTAGCAAAGTACATGCTGATGATCTCTAGCTGAGGTGCTGATCCTTGCACAGTGCATTGCAGCCTTGTGACAATAGATTTGCATTTCTTGATTGCCTTTTGACCCACACGTACCTGTGGACAGATGACTGAAAGCCTGGTCCCCACTGGAATGGCACAGACCCATACCTGAACGGCAGGTTCAGCAAATGGCAAGAACTGGTGTTGTGCAACTGCAAAGCTCTGCAGGGCAGTCTTTGTACACCACAGAAAGTGATCTGGAGCTATCTTTTCTACTAAATTTGTATTACCATTTCCCAGTGTGACTGTGGCATCTTCAGAAGCCATGGTGTGGTTTAGGAGTCTAAGTATCCTTAGGACTCCTGAAAGTCTTGGAACATCTCCAAGCAGTGCACAGAGGTTCTTCCCCATTAGCTGCCAGAATTTGGTACAGCAAAGGAATGTTGAAATTTAGATTATTTAAATATTTAAAGGTGTCTGAGCTGACACCTGCCTTTCATAGGTTGATGCTGATCCTTTTTCAACACCTCCTGGATCCCCTGAATGCTGGTTAATGCAGATAGGCTTATTTTCCTGGGAAATTTCATAGGTCCTGTCTGAGCCTATGAAACATGAAGAGGGCAGTTTTGTATAAAAACAAACAAAGGAAAACAAAAAAATACTAGATTGCCTTTCAAAGATCTTTGTGCAGTTCTGGGGTATGCAGGCGTGGTGCTCTGCAGGATCCACTGTGGATCCCGCTGTGCCCACAGCAGTGAGTCAGCAGGGCTCCCAGGGCCCAATGCTAGCTGAGGAATTTAGGGGTTTTCTGATGGGTCTTCGTTATAAGAAAGCTCCTCCAGTCTCCAATGGCCATAGAGGTATAGTGGTTAATGCAGCAGAGCATACAGGTTTGCAAAATACAACTGTCTGGTGATCACAGAAGGAAATCTTTAATATGGACTTGCAATTCTGCTTTTTACTTCAATGGGAGAGAAAGAAAAAATCCACTCCTGAGCTTCCAAATACTGAACAGAGATAAAAGAAAGAGAGCTTCACTGAAGTGAGCATTAATCAATTTGCAATACATTTCATTATTTAAAAAATTAATTCTCTTTCTGCTAAATTAAGCTGAATCAGTAGCTCAGTTTAATTCTGCCTACTGTAGTGAAATCCATCCTTATTTTCTGATCACTCTCCTGCCCTGCAATGAAAACCATTCTGTGAGGCAAATCTTTGGTCTAAAAAAGGTAAGCAAACATAAATGCTTTGATTATGACCATTTCATTTAGAAACCCGGTGCCTTCAGCAAAATAACACTGAGTTTTGATCCATCAGGATGTTGTGAGGAGCAGAACTGCCTTTCTGGAATTCTGTACAAGACAAGGAGATTTCAGCACAAATAAAAAAATAATTATGAGGGGGGAAGTAGGGAAATGACTGCAGTAGTAACTCTATTCCTGGAAAGCCAGGTGTGTTTGTGCAGATGATCCTCTAACCCTCAGGGAAAGTGGAGAATGGTGTTAGGAAGGGACTTTTCCCTTCCCTTTCCCCTTCCTTTCCCCCTACAGAATTTCCACAGTAGAAAAAAAAAAAAAAAAAAAAAGGAAGTCTTTTTTGGTGGTTCTGTAAGCCTGATTTGTGAGAAGGCATCAGTCTGTTGCTTCTGTGGATGCTTCTCCATAAAATGCATAAATTAGGTCCAAGGTCCATAGTAGGACAGTACCTGAGCATTTTGGTATCTTCAAAGCACAGATCATCACAAAGCCATGCTGAGGGAGACGTTAACAGGCAAGTGATGGCCGAATGCCACAGATTTTTACTTCTGCGGTAATACCAGCTCAAACATTTCCATCAGACTTCAGCCACCCACACCTGCACCCTGTCACCTTCTCAGCTGTGCCTCCCCAGCTGCTTTTAGGGCCACATGGTAAAATTATATCAGTTAATTGATCCAAGATAAAAGGAAGCCTGCATGAAAGGAGGAAGGCTTGGTTTTCCACCTAGAGCAGCTCCCTGGCAGGACTCATTGCTCAGCCCCATAAACAGTGGTGGCAGCACATCACCAGGACATGTCAAGGCAGGAGACCCTGAAGCTGACATTGAGCCTGAGGAACATGTAGGAGCAATCAAACACCATGCTTGATATCCACATTTCTCGAACTGCACCCAAGACTCTCCTTGCTGGAAGTGAAATAGCCTTAAATGTGGTTCATTGAAAGTCTAGTGAACATCAGTGTGCCACAGCTTGCTGTGGTTTAATGAGGTATTTTACACACTTATCTCTAGTTAATGCAGATGGATTTCCTGAGGATGTGCCTGTACATGAAGTTATTTTGGTAAGGCAGCCCCTGAGTGCTTTTGTATGTGCAGTGCTGCTCCCAAAGATGCCCCAAAGCCCTGTAGCAGGGCAAGCCCTGCCTCCACCCTCTCCTCCAGCCCCAGGGTGCTCTTCCTTCTCCTGCCATGAGGCCCAAGGTCACAGGAGACAGGAGGGCAACCCCAGGAGATTGCTGGGGGATGGGATTTACACCCCCTCAGCTCGGTTTGTTCTTCCTCCAGCACCCCATCGGAGGATGGAGAGCCTGGCACAGCCAAAAGACAAGCTTCTGGCCCAGGTACAACCTGGCCCATTGCAATTTATAATGGAGCTCACATGAAATTGCTTTGTTGTAACTTTGTCAGTACCAAATGAATTCACCATAATTAGTGCATTCAGTGTGAATCCCAGTGGAAGCAATAATGATTTCCAGTTTATTCAAAAAGGTTGCTATTTTCCCTGACAAAAAAATGATGACCTAAAAATATCTGATGTATTTCTCATTACTTTACTGAGTGTAATGATATGTTTGGAAGAAACACCAATTTTCCTGTCTATTGCTTTTGACACAACAACAATTAGTCATAAGCAACAAAAAAAAAATACTTGCATTAGTTAAGAAGTGGTGGGAAATACACAAATGTCTCTCTATTCATAGCTGCTACAATATTATTTGGTTACCTTAGTCTGACTCAATTAGTAGGAGCAGGGATTTGGGAAATATACTCTGTAAAAATTCAAACCTGTTGATAGTAAAGAGGCAGCAAAAATTGTATTTAATTCAGCATACTCCACCCAAAGGAAAAAGATACTTTGGTAGCATCCAGGTATCACATCATGAAATGAAAATAACAATGCGGTTGTCAGGAAACCACAGCTAGCCTTAGGATAGTAGCATTTGTCTCCTTACAGAGAGAGAATGTAATCACATCACATTATCTCTGTGTCTTGTCACTAAGTTTGGTTGCTATATCTGTAATTACTCAAGTAAATATATGGAAAAATACATTTTAAAATGTTTTCCTTAATAATTTAATTATCAGTCTTTATTGGCATGCTTATTTGTCACTTCTTTTAGTCACTTATTTGATAAACCTAAAAAGCTATTATGAAAATGGTCAGTATTAATATTTCAGAAATTCAAAATATCTCTTCTGCCACAACTTTACTGCATCAATTTTTGCCTTTACTTTTCCCTTCTTTGCTCTTCCCAAGTCCTTTTCCCTCCAGATATTCCTCTTCCATCTATTCTCTTCATACTTGGTACCTTACACTTTCTTCCCAGTGTTGCAGCATTTTCTGCAATCCAGCTTCATAAATAATGCATGGGGAAAGAATCTACAATTTCTCTGACAATCCTTATCTGGAGGGTAGGTTCATTCTCCCAGCACCAGCAGGTGAGTCACTGACACATATCACCCCTGTCATACAGACTGGTTCTCTCAGAGCAAGCTGCATCTTCCTTTTACCTTTTCCTTGTACTGCATGCTCATTATACAATTATTAATTTACTGCCTGTTAAACAGAAATCTAACATGGTTTTGAAGTCTAGATTCCCAGGGCCACTATCTATACTCTTAACGAAGTTGTGACAGTGGCAGAGGTCCTGGGCTCTGTGACGGTCCAAGTCTGTTTTACCCCCTCCGTGTGGACTTGGAGCCTTCTCATGTAATGATGGGACGTGGGTTAGGCTACACATGCTATCTCCCACTCTGATAAGAGAAAGCTTGAGCCTGGCTGCTCCCAAGTAGAATATTAATCTGAGCATGAGCTACAACTACTTGGGTAGAAGACATGTGGTCATGGGCCCAGCACACACAGCTCTGATGAGAATTGTGGTCTGGCTCCCATAAAAGTCAAAAGGAAATTTGCCTGTTGCTCAATGAAAAACCAGGTTCTGATCAATGCAAAACCAAGTTCTACCACAGCATGAGGCTATTTCTCCATTTGTTTCTTTTTCTTTCAAAGTTAGATAGTTTCCCTCCCCCACTTTTTCATTTCTTACTATTCCTGGGAGACTGAGAAATCTTGTTCTGGTAATTTTTATATCTTGAGCACTGAAGAAAATGTTTTTGTTTCATTACTGCTCATCCTGCAGAATTTGGGTTTCTGCTGTGCATTTTGCCTTCCAGTTTCCAATTACACACAAAGACACACTATTAAAATGTCGACTAACTTGCACTACTTGCACTTTTCTAAGCCCCACTGCTTACAGGAGTGATTTAAACAGCACGTATTGCATCAGCTAAAGAACTCAGTCTTATTATTTTCTGCAGATAATGGGGATTGTCTGTTATTAATGAAGCTTAATTCATTTATCTCATTTACCTTGGTGGGTTCCCTCAGCAACAGCCCCCAAACAACAAGCGAATGAGGAGGGAAACATTTTTTAAAGGATTCAGCATTAGTACAGCCCAAGTTCCCCAAGACAGAGGCTACACAGATCCTGCCATGGCAAGCCTCTTTGAGGCTTCTTGTTTACAAAAGCCCCTTTGAGATTGTCTCACCTCTGATGTGTGGGGGGGCCAATGAATCCCACCAAAGCCAACGTCCAGCAGTGCTGCAGCTTCACCTGCTGGCTCTCTCCTATGAAAACAGGGAACGAGTATCAGACTCTTGTCAGCCCTTGCTCAGAGGGTCCTGGGGTAGGGAACAGGCTTTAAATAACACCAGAGTTAGGAAAAATCACTAAAGTGGAAAATTGCTTACACGTTTCCTCCCTGGGGTAGGCTTCAAAATGCTTTACAAAATAAGCATCACACCCAGTTCCTGGTGAAGAGCTGAGCTGTTGAAGACTAATTTTGTCTTGCTTGCAGAGTTGCTAGCTTCTCATGTGGAGCAGATACATCTGATTATAGATCATGAAATGAATGTATATGAATGTTTCCAGGCCTCCTGAACCCCTCCCTCAGCTTATAATACCCTTTGAAGTTAAAACAAAAACAAACCTCTGATTATCCTAAGAAAACCCTTGTGAACAAGGGTCTTTACCATCAGAGAGGAAAATTCACCCATTATCTGTTCTATGCTGGTATTCCCATGCAAAGTCTTTATTTGCACACTTTATAAGGCATCTTCCCTCTGGGTGACTTCTAAAAGTTCAAGTGAGGGTTCATCTGTACCAGAAGCCCAAGAGAATACACTTTTTCTCTTTGAGTTCCTTATTTTTACTGAAAAATTCCTTAAAATTCCTAATTTTCCCTACTGAAAAGTTGCACTGTCCTGATATTCTGTAGTAATGTCACCAATCATGAAATGTTTGGTTTAAGAAATGTAACAAGAAAATCTTGCACTTACTAAGTTCGTTGACAGTTCAGACTATGAGGGAAGATGGCCTGGGTTCAGGCAACGAAGCGATACACCCAACCCCAAATCTGCATTGTACACCAAGAGAGACAGAAGTGTTTGGGTGAGAGCTCTCTGTTGGCACTAACTTCAGGCCAGATACAAGCAGTGCAAATAATTTATCAGGTGCTAAGTAAGTTCCAGGTTCTCAGAAATACCTCCAATCAAAGAGAGAAGAGCAATTTCTGTATCCCAGTGGATAAACAAGTGATTTTGATTCCACAAGCTGACACTGCTGCTGATACTAATGTTATTTTTCACTAATTTGGAGAATCAGGTCAGCTGTGTAAATCTTGCATGATCAGTGCATCCGAATCTGAAAATCACAGACATAAGTAACAAGACACACAGACTCTCCGGGGGTCACCAGACATGCTCAAGAAGCCCACTGGGCTTAAAAAGGCAGTAGTAGAATTATCTGTCCTCCTGAAGGAGGACAGAGGTGGCTCAGTGGACAGGGTAGAACTGTCCCATTCCCTTGTTTGTCAGAGCCTTTTAGGCTAATTCTGAAATTTTACCCTGGCTGCAGCCTCTCCTGATCCTGTGGGCAGTGCGATGGACCCCAGGGATGCAGATAGTGAGTGACAGGAGGTGAGGGGGAACATGGTTTGGCTGCCTGCACTGCTCCCCATGCTGTTTCCTGGCCGTGCTGGCCATGTCTTAGCTGTAAATGAGGGAACTTGGTGGTTGCTGTAAATTATGTTGCCAGCCCCAGGGGCTGCTCCAGCGGTGCTGAGCCACTGCCACCTTGGAGAGAAAGCCAAAAGGCCAGCCCTCAGCCCATGGGGCAACGTGCAGGCAGATGCAGTAGCTGTGTGTCCCCTGGGGGCTTCCCGATGCTGGAGAAATCCTCAGAGAGGTCAATGAACCATGTTAAGGGCTGATTTGCATGTCAGTCACTCATATCTGGTTCTCAGCATCTTTGAAAATATCAGTTGCTACTGAAAATAATAAACAGAAGTTGTGTGCATCCCAAGCAGCTAATGCCCATAAAAAGATCATGTAGCGTAAAACGGATTGCCAAAGAAAAGGATACACCCATTCAAAGCTCTCAGCAACAGCTAAACTCCAGATTGATTGCCTTAAAATCAGCCCCAAAGGCAGCTGAGAGCAGTTCCATACATCCCATGTCACATGTCAAAATTTCATTGTCTGAAATGGAAGTGGTTCATAAATGGCAAGGCAGTGCAAGAGCACGCCAAGCAGAGGACCATTAACTGTGTGCTAGGAGAAATAACCTTTTTAACAAGCAAGTTTACAGGGGCTACCATAATCAGAAGGGAAAAAAAATAAAACTCTTTGTGTTGTCTGTCCTTGGAACTATTTGCCTTCATTTGTCCTGCCCTCAGAAATCTCAGAGTTTACTTTTACTGTTACTGTTAAAGTACAATCTTTAATTCTCTCTAGCAGCTGGTAGGCCAGTGTTCAGTTTGATAATGCAGAAGGTACGGAATCCTTTGCTTTGCTGAATGAAGCACTGACAGCTGCTTCTGCATCTGACCAAGAGCCCTGGCATAAGCAGCCATATGCTATGTAACGCATGTTTCACTTGCTAGGGCAACAGCTTTTTCGCTGTTCTTCAAGCCTTTTATTAATAAGCCTCAAGATAACCATATCTGTTGGTCTTGCTGTACCAAGGATATGTTGAGGATTATGTCATGTGCGGGTCAGCTGTCTCCCTAGGAAGATATGGGTTATTTCTCAACGATGAAAAGGAGTACTGTCTACCATGTGTGTGTATGCAGACATGTGTCTGTATATCAAGTATAATATTATACCTGGTTTTTGCAGATGGAGGTGTTGACTCTGTGAGTGCCCATGCATCTACATGGGAGGAGGACAACTGATGTAGCTGTGACTAACTTACATGTCAAAAGCAAGGCCTGTGCATGCTTGTAAACTTGAAATTTAGAATAATAATCTACACACACACACACACACTCTCAGGCAGGAGTAAAAGCCTGGGGACATTTCAGAATTGACAACATGCCAGACTCTCCAGAGAGCTGGTTGGTGGAGGGTTTGTTTTTTTAAAACTTGTAAAACAAGAATTCCCAGAAGGCAGCCGGTCTGCAGGCAATTAGGAAGAATCCACAGTACCTCTACGTGGGGTGCTTCGCTTGTACCGAGCAGCACATAGCTGGGTGGGCATGGGTGTTGTCACACACGCCGGTGCAAGTGGGACAGTCGGATCACATTAAATTGCTGCCTGAGTTTCTGCCGCGTTGTCCTACTGGAGGGTTTTCAGTATCATTTTTGTGTGTAGACCAGGCACCAGGCAAGGGGCTCCACACCCCCATGCTGTGCCTGGGAGGAGCATGTTGTTATACTTGGAAAAGAGAAACCTCTGTCTTTTAGCACCCTTTAAAAATTTCCCTGCAGTCATTAAGACCCAATAAAACTGTTAGCACCTCCTCAGATATCCTGTTTTCTCATACCATCTTTCAGGTGTGCTGTATGGGCTTCCCTGTTTAGTACATGCAGGATATATTTTAAGAGCCTCATGAATTATTTTGGGTAAAGCAAGAGGAAGCAAACTCCTGGGTTCTGAGGGAAGTTAATGTGGCAGCAGCTCCACAAATGGATACCCTGGACCTCAGCCTGATCTGCTATCCTTCTCAATCTCCTTGCCACTTCGGTATGATTTCCAGGCAGGCA
>NW_010125294.1:43423-57644 GCF_000699245.1 Pterocles gutturalis
GGGGGGGGGGAAGCTCTCTGGAGCGTCTGCCCCAAGGCAGGGAGATGCCTGGGATGGCTGTGCAGGATCCAGCGCTGAGCACTTGCCTTGCAGCTGAAGGGGATCCCCGGGGTCTCCCGTCCTACTTGGCACAGATTTCGGGTATGACTGGAGACAGAAAATGGAGAGACCAGGGAATATTTAGAAACATGAACAAAGGATGCTAGAAAAAATGCAGCGTGCACAAAGAGGCCGTCCACGGGCAGCTTTTGCAGCAGGCAAAGGAAGGTTGTTGTCGTGGGTTAAGCGGCTAACCCACCACAGTTGTGTAGATGTGAGCTTGTCGGCTTTATCAGATTACACCTGCATTGCTAGGGGTTTGTTTCACTTTTGCAAATTCTGGGCTTTGTTTTGAGCTTTATTGCTCCAAAGGGATAAACATTAGAGAGACAGCTTTTTACAAAACTCTTTCCAGCATTGTTCCAATATGAGAACTTTTTCCTTTCTTTCCTTGGCACCGCAAAGTCTTGCATAAGTTTAATTACATCTATTTACTTGCATTAGCATATCCCTTTTCCCTTGTCAAATCACCATGCGTTGCTTGCTCACTTTAGGATTTCTTATGCTTCAGGAATTAGCGCAAAAAGGACCATACCTTGCAGGGGGGAAAGGTCATTAGAGCTACCTTACAAAAAATTACTTTCTCACACAAACACGTTTTTGCAGGTTTCTCTCTCTTTTGGAAAACCTGTTTTTTTCAAGTTGAAAATAATTTTTTTTCATTAACAAGTATGGGTTTGGGTGGTTTTCTTAAAAAAAAAAATGCAGTATATTTTCTATTCCTTTTCTCCAAACTTGCTGAAAAGTGCTGGCATAATAAGCTACCTAGGCACTCATCTTACATCAGCCCCACTGCGAATAAGATATCTATGAGCTAGACATCTAAATAGCCTAACTAATTGCTTCCTGACAAAGAGACTTTATGGAATAAGTCATTCAGCCCACACAATTGTCTTTCTTACCTTCAGAGAGTACCACTACAGCTGTCAAAGGCTCCTAGGTCTGGCAGAAGCTAAGGGTTAATTTAGGATAGGGGGTTTGCTAAATATCTTGATTTTCATGGATAGATCTGATGTGAATCTCTGCTTTCCCAAGCTTTTATGTGCAGAATTAATCAGCTTAAAGATGGAACAGCAGATGCGATATTGGTACTTTGCACAGGGCCAGCATAGCTGTGGTGATGGGTGCTTTCTCCTCTTTCCTCACTGATGGAATAATATCGACATGCTAAAACTGCTAGAACTAGCGGCACGTATTCCAGTTGGGTATAAATGCCCCCTCTCTAAAGAGGTTGCCTTGCCTCAGCAGCTAACCCAGGATCCCGTTAGCTGATCCAGGACAACCAGACACTGCAAAAGCTGCACTGAGTAGAGGTATGGACAAGAAGTGCATTCAGGAGTCGGACTACAGGAACAGAGAGCACACCGGACCAGAGGACAAGTCAAGAGCATGGCCAGACGTTAGAGGCAGAGGAGACAAGGAGCCCACACTGGACCGAGAGCTGGAGCAAAGCAAGGTCAGAAGCAGGAACCAGGGTAAAACAGGGAGAAACGTGGCTTCAGGCTCAGCCAGAAAGAGCTGCAGTGATTTTGCCCCACTGCAGGGTGGGAACAAACCCCAGGCTGCAGGTGGATATGAGGTTTATTGGGCCCTCACATCGACCAGGATAAACGGGCGCTAGGCTGGCAGTCACTGGAGGCAGGGACTGAGTGGAGCCAACGCTGCTGGCGAAAAATAGAAGGATAACACCATCCCACTGAAGGCATGTTTAAAAATATAAAATGGCTCTGAAAGCCACAGCTAAATAATGTGTTGTTTTAGCTAATTATATATTAAGAACCTTATTCCCAGAGACATGTAGAGCTTAGTTTAAATTAGCACATTGCCTGATAATTAAGAAATTTGCTACAATAACAACAACACAGCTACCCAAAATCAACATTGTAAAAATAACTTTGTGAAAAATCTTTGACTGTTTGTTAAGGTCATTAATTAGAGTAATTATGTCACAAATATTCTGTTAGGCCAGTGGTGGTGTAAACTGAGACTTAGCATCTGCTGGTGAGACAGAGACTTTACATTGTATGAAAGGGAATGTTGCATGCAGACTATAAAAACGCGTCAACATATTAATCATTGTGCACCTCATGTATTTTTAGTAATCTTAAATTGATGTGCATATGACATAGGCAGAATTGCTATTGACTCTAATAGTTTCAATTGAGAGGTGTCCTACAGCTAAATCCTGTGTGGACGTGGAGTGGAGGAATTCACTTCCAGCAAACCTGGTCCTATTACCACAATCTTTCATTTCATTTCCTTTGGCCTCACATCCTAGGATCTATTATTAGCTTTTTTTTCAATCTATGAAGCCATAGGCATGACAGGCCCCAAAGGCCATTCCAGGGCTGCTTTTCATTCCTCTTTGGGTTATTTCTGGACCCCTTTTGGGGAAGGTGGGGGTCCCGACGGTGATGTCTGAGAACGTTACCTGTTCTTCTTGTGTGATGCACATTTGTTTAAATCCTGCCCCACTGCCTGCTTGGATGACCTCTTCCAGCACTGACCACCACAAACTTGCTGTGGGAGTAAGTCCTTTTATTGCTTATAATTTTACTGCCCTTTCATGTAAGCATCATTCTGTTCCTTTATTATAAAATACAGTCAAGAGAACAGATTGATCTATGTTATACCCATCATAATCAATCAAGTTCTCACTACATTGTCTTTCTCCCTAAAATATTCTCCTCATTCAATGTAAGTCTCACCAAATCTCTAACTTCGCTTTTCTTTCTCAAATCTTTTCTATGTTATCTTCTTTCTTGAGATGAGAAACAGTACTGAAGAAAACATTCCAGATACATTACTTATATATATCCACATACATTCTGTTTGTACTACTCAGTTCAGTAGTTTCTATCTCTGTTTAATGAGGCTCTATGAGTATTTAATCAGCGTTAATGCATGATGTTCATTGCTGCTGTACACTTCACTGATATCCAGAAATTCTTACAGTTTTCCATAGACCCAGCCTAGAAACCAGCAACATATGAATATATGACTTTTTTGTAACATCTGCACCTGTTATATCTAATCAAATAAAAGGTCTGACTTCAATTACATATATTGCCCAATATATAAACCTATTTACATTATTTAAACAAGTTTCTTATAATTTCCCTTAATTTTTACTAGTCAAAATAACTTAGAATCAAAGTTCCTTAGTTCATATAACAGGCACAGTAGGAGGGTGCAAGTGTAAGATCTGCTCAGCGTGGGATCCTAAGTTGCTACCTCTGTCGTCACGAAGGGCTGTGTGCAGCATGCACCATATTTCTAATTCTCTAATGCTGACGTACATCAGTGTTTTAAATGGGAAGATATGTGTGAGAAGGAAAACACAGGGCTTTCAGAGAAAAGGAGCTGTCTGGGCTTCCTATATGGGCGAAAAAGGGAGAGGAGTTGAGAAGCAGGAAAAAAGAGGAGTAGGAATAAAAGTGGGCAGTGGATTTTTTGGTTGAGGAGGTCACTTACCCTAATGCCATACTGTCACACAGGCAGTGGTCAGGATGGTCAGCCCACTGGGCCAGTGCTGCTCAGAGCCGCAAGCTGTGACACTGCTGCTTCCTGTGGTGGGACCTGCAACACAAGCAGGCTTCATGTTGGGACTGGTTCATTTTGAGCCCTGCATATGAGCAATAACCACAATGATAGACGTAGTGACAGGGTAAGAAAAAGCCATGAGAGCCTCCTAGCACTTGGATATGAACCACCAGCTTAGTTCCTTCCATGACTTCGGATGCATGCACTCAGTAACATACGCTTCTGATCTGCACCCTGTGCCTTTGGGGGACACACACATAAACTGACTATAGCCACCTAAAACATGGCCATCAGGGTCCTACCCTTCAGGGCTTCTCACAGACAGCCATGGGAGGTGCAGACAGACCACGATCTGCAGGATGCTTCTCTTCTGCAACAATGAATGAATTACTTTGTACTGGAAAGAGTTCTGCACCTCAGGATCCTCATCAGGATGGATGGAGCAGAGGATTCATTTCAGTGGAGAGATGTAACCTGGGGCTTTCAATGACATTCCTACAGATGTGTCACTCAAACACGGGTTTGCCAAATGAACTTCCTTGTGTAAACGCCAACTTCATCATATTAATTACACTGTAAAATTTATATCCACTCACTCAATATTTGCAAATTATCTGCTTGCAGCAGAAGCCTTCTTTTTTTTTTTCTTTCCAAACTACACACGCACTTTGTGGCCCATAAGAAAGTGTACAATAAAAAGAAGTTTAAATACCAGCTGACCTAAGCCTATACACACTTGGAGAGAGCTGCAATTTACTCAGCTGAATTCATTTCCCAACAGTATATTTAAGAGCAGAATGTAATTTCAAGGTCTAATGGCTGATAAAGTTAATGTGCATGCTGGAGAAACAAAAGGTGCTGTCGCTGCTGCAGATTCCAGTGAGGATCCATTCACATACATTCCTGTGCCAAAAAAGATTCTCTCCCAAAACAGGACACACTCAGCCATGTTCCCTGGGGTGCAGAGGGGCTGTGGGGACAGCTGGGGGGTGCAGTGGGTTACGGGGAGGACTGTGGGGAGGAGACAAGGGGGGGACGGTGCTGGGAGCTGGTGGCTGGGAGACAAGGGGGTGATGGGAAGAGGGTGTTCGAGCAGAGGGTGAGGGCACAGAAACAGGCTCTGCTCCTGCAGCAAGGAAAACCCCCGGATGACACACGGTTGACTTTGCTTGGCCCAGAAAGGCACCATCAGTTGATGACCTTGCTGCATGGAAGCCGTTTTCCCTTCCAAGGGTACCAGCTGGCTCCTCATTGCCAAAACCTGGCTGAAGATCAGTTTAAAAAATAAGCTCTGCTTTTTTTGTGCTTTTTCCCTCATGAGAACTCCTGTTCTCACTTGTGATTAAAGCTGGGAGCTGAGTACATGCTGAGACAAAAGGAAGGTGTTGCTTAAAGTATTCTCCACGGCAGAGATAGAAAAGTACATTTTGGGCTGTTGTAGCCCAAACAATCCTTGTCTTGCTAAGCTGAACTGCAAGAGTTTTTGGTACTGATGGCCAAAGCAAATCTCTTATCTTTGTGTATTTGTCAAGAAGGGGAATTTAGTTTATTAAGAAAAAAAATTTAGTAAAGAAAATAAAACCGGCATAGAAACAGCAGGGACAGCTGCACTTCAATTTGGAAGAGGCCATAAATGCAAAGGGACAAATCCATGATGGGGTGTTGGGACAGATCCAAAAGAAGATCCTGGTGCCTGCAGGGGAATGTGGCATCTTAACCCCAAACCCTGATCTGCTCAGCTGAACACCACAGCACCTTGTCTGCTACCAGAAAGCTCTCCTTCTCTTATAATTTATCCCACTAAAGCCATTTCCCCCTAAGTAAAAGAATGTGGGGTGCCTTATGCCCAATGGGACAGCATGTGGAGGTGAAAGGTTCTGTCTGGCCACCTTCCCTGGATGACCCTCCCTGGTGTCCTTGGCAGACATCCCAGCCCCTCTTCCCTCTCCCTCACACAGCCTGGTGCCCCAGTGCCTGAAGGGAGCAGGTTCATACCCTTTTGGGATCATGGTCAGAGCACAGTGCCATGAAAGAATATGCTGGAGGGCAGGGGCATGGCCATACCTGTGTGCAAAGAGGGACCACCTTGCCTCAAGGGAGCCACCACAGTGAATGCACCACCACAGACCCGCCCTTTGCTGGAAATATTCAATGCCAAACCTCCAACAGCATAACCAGAGAGCAGGGATGTATGAACACCACACTGTGCACCACGTCCTCCGCATGGCTCTCTGGGGGAGAAGGTCTCTGAGACCTGTAAAGGTTGTGTCGTATGTGCTCCTGGCCAGAGCTGCGATGGCTGCGTGAAGAGCCCATCAGAGCTATGAACCATCACATCAAATAAATGAATGTTGATCTGTGCCCAGAGAGGGTTTCAAACATTATCGCATGGGGCCATAGGTGGCAGAGCTCCTGTTTAACCCAGGCAGGGAGCAGCCAAGGGGTGGGCTGCTGAGCAAAGCAGCAGATGCAGATTCAACAGCAGATAAAATAACCAGACCAGCAAATTCGCATCAAAACTCTGTGTTCTGTGCTGAGCCAGCCACAAAGTCTTGCGTTAAAGAAACAAATCAGACCTTGGAAAGAGGAGAAGTAAAACCCAGGGAGGCAAAGCTACTGATACAAAAAGAAGAGTGTCTGGAAGTGAAAGCTTTGCAGCACGTTCATGCCAAGACTTCCTGATGGGAATGAGAGGTGGAAGTGATGCCTCGGCACAGGGGTGCTGACACCGGGTGCCCTGCACCCTACAGCAGGGACGGGGCTGCCCCGGGGCCGAACAGCTGGGGATGGGCCTGGGGGAGCCTTTTTTTCCTGCTCTCCTGGAGGCCCATGGGGAGTTGTTGTTTCTAACCAACTGTATGTCCCAACAAGAGCTGGAGCTTAAGCCTGGCTACTCAGCCTCCCAAAGGGGTCCACTACGGGTCTGGGCTAGCACAGCAAGTCACTGACAACCTGCAGTGTCTGGAACTGGCCACAAAATTTGTGACCTAAGGTCTCCTTCTGAGCACAGGGGTTTGGGTAGAGGTAGTGGGTTAGATGCAAGCTGAAGAAAAACTGTCAAGGACTCATTTCACAGAGAAGGTTGTACCAAACCAGGATTTTAAACCAGTTCTCCCTCCAAACAGAAGTATTTATTGTTCATACAAAAAAGGCAATCACCTGGTCGTGATAAAAATCACATTCATAAGTGGAAAAGAGGGCAACTACTAATCCCCATTCTAAAAGGGAGGAAATGCAATTACCAGGAAAAAAAGAAAATATGCAAGGTATAAAACAAGAAACTGGAAGCTGTTGACGGCTTAGGACGATACAGCAGTTCATAAACTCAAAATAAAACACTTCTGAGTAACAGAGATGTCTGCCCCGAGCACTCTGACCTTGATGCTGCACTCAGAGCCACAGGCTGGGACAGTGCAGGGACCTTTGTGTGTACCTCTGTCACCTGCCTCCCCTCATCTGCCAGAGATCTATCTGATACAGAGGTAAAGTCCTCTGTAATGGTCGGAGTATTGCCTCGTTTTCCGAAGTGTCCCTTGCACAACCCTGCTTTTGTCTTCCATGGGTTTTCTAAGTGCTACAGTCACCTACCTAGAAGAAGAGGAAAAGTGCTTAATCTCCACTACTGAGATTCACAATTAGACACTGTAGCAATACAACAGTCTAACAGTCTGGGGAGACTATCTGATTATGCCATAAAAAACACCATTAAAATGTTGGATTTAAAAGAAAAGCCCTTAGCCTTGGAAAAACTCATTAAAAAGACATTATTAGGTGGAACTGCCATAGCAGAAGGAGGTGGGTCTTTGTGTAATGGACCTTGCATACGCACAGAAGGACCTCCTGGTGATGCCATTACAATGCAAGATTACAACGGCTAAACAATTTCAGTGCCAATCAACAGAGACCCCCTTGAGTTACACAAATGAAAAAAAGGTTCCGCTGTGCAGAAGTCCCACTACTGCTTACAAAAATAAGAAAAAAAAAATATATTGCCTATAGTTTTCTTTTGCTCCAGAGGTAGTCTCAAAGTGAACCTCCCACCTTTTCCAGGGATCCTATGTGCCAGCAGTCAGAGGGTGCTGCAGATCAGAGTGTGCAACCAGTACAGAGTGCACACCAGCAGTGTACCCTGGGCAGGAGGGCTGGTTTCAGTTCAAAATGTCTCAGTAAGGTGTAATACACCTAGATACACCTAGGCACTTTTAATCTACCCTTGGCAAATGGGTGAGCACATAGCAAAGAAACATACAGCATCGTATTTCACTAAGAAAAAATGTTTACCCTGTCCTCATTAAATATGGAGCTGGCTATAAATGTTTATATGTCTGGATGGCCTTTGCCCTGGAAGACATGCTTTTGCCAGGAAGACATGTACACCTGGTGCACTGCGATGAACCTGATTGTAGTTTGCTTGGAGAGCGAGGTGGCTGCGAAACCTCACGTTTTCCTTAGGTTAACCACAGTAGCTCCCATCCATCAGGACCCTGTTGACAAAGAATATGCTAAAACCTGGTAACTTCTGTTTTTAACCAAATTGTTTGTTGCACAGAAACATTTAGCACACTTAAAACCTTTTAATTTCTCAGCTGAACCCCATTCAGCTGTGGGGGTTGTTGGAGGGAACTGAGGGCCCTGGAGAGCTGCGGGTTGTGGGGACGGAGCCTGAACTGATGCGTGACACTCCCAGGTGTGACCCCGCTACCTGTTCTGAAAATGCTCTTATTTAAATGAAATAAAATATATTTTAAAAAGGCATGCAAGTGCCTGGTCTCAAAAATTCCTGAATCAGTAAAAGGTAAGGGAACACATAACTCTTTTCTTGCCCGCACTGCAACCGAGTGTGCCCGGCTCCCTGCAGATGTGGCAGCCCTGGCAGAGCAGCGGGAAGCCCAGTGCTGCAAGCTGTGTGCATGAGGGTTCTTTTCTGAACAGCATCTGTTTCCCATTGGCCTCTAACAGACAGTTTACATCTATTTTACAGAAAAACCAGTAACCATACCATTGTGGTAGCTTGAATACAGTCTGGTAAATAATATCCACTTTCATGACAAACAAACTGGGGCTTCTTTTGTTTTCTATTTCCATCCAGCTGCCGTCATCAGGAAAAAAAACTGCAAAAGCTCAGGCAGGTTTGCTGTCACATCCAGAGGAACTCCTAAAGCCATCCGTCACTTCACAGTAGATTTTCCTACCCATTTCCAAACCCTCTGATATATTCACAGGAAAGGTTGCCATAAACTGGTTGCTCACCCGTCTCGGTTGCAGTGACCTGCACCCCTACACCCACTGCACTTCTGTGTATAGCAGCAACAATTTAGGGGAGAGGACCTCACCCCTTGCTGTGTCTGTGTGGGAGAGGCTCCCCTCGGGTTTCAGAAGTGTTTCATATACTCACGGAGGCAAACATCAGCCACAGTAGGAGCTACCAAACTGCACATAAAGTGCAGACTGTTGTTCCACCTTTTAAACATATTTATAATATTTCAATAATGGTGTAACTAAGTACATACTAAGAGTGGAGACAAGTTTCTTGCAGCATAACTTCCAAATTCAGCTTTAGCTAAAGCCTGAACTAGCTACATGCAGGCAAAGCACTGTTTGAGGAGAAAAACTTTGCTAAGAAGGCTTGCCTGGGAACCTCCCCAACCCAGGTGGCTCAGAGGGAGGGCTGGCCACTTGCCAGGACTTGTACTATTCTTTGGATTAATTCCCAGAGTAACTTCAGGAAACTTCCTGGCCCTTCTGCATAAAAAACCACCTTTCTCTATAAAAGATTAAGCATTAAAATACCCTCAGGGGAACAGACCTTGCAAGCAAATGGTGCTACAGAACAGCGATCAATGGCCTAAAGAGGAAGAGGACTGGATGGCGGTAAGAAATAAAACCTCTCCCTGCATTTCCTTGGGCCCCTTTCTTTCCACTTACAATAAACGGGCTGTTAGTGCTAAGCTAAGACAGAACACTTGGGCTTCCTCTGCAATATCCAGGTTATTTTAGTGAGGTGGTAAGCAAAGGTGTGAATTCATCCACTATTATCAGTCATTTTCATGAGCTGATGACTGACAGCTATCTAGGCAAGCTGTGCTTGAATCTGCATGAAAGTTATCCGTCTGTCATCTCTGCAAATTAAAGCCAGTTACATGAACCTGACTGCTTCATCCAGGACAGAAGTACCACTGGCTTGAGGTGTTCCCTCTGATTTGTTCAGAGAGGAGAACAGTACTGTGGGAAGGCTCTCACTAGGTTTGCTGACACCTATGTCCATCTGTCAAATGATTCCTCACCAAAGGGTGTAATAACCCAATTGAATTATGTGTATACCCACAGCACCTAGAAACCTCAATTATGGCTTCAGATTCCACTGTAATATTTAGATGCATTAGCTTTTGTTGCCAATAAATGTTAAGAAAAATGGAAATAAAGGGGAACTGCCTTCATGCCCTTAGGGGTGCAGGTGTGGAATGGACATGATTAGTACGTGAAGGGGACTCTAGATGCAAATGCATACCTGTATTTGTTTACTGCTGTTATGGAACCCTATATGCCATATGTTATACTTAAAATTGCTAATTTTAAGGCATCAGAAAATCATGGTAGGCTTAAAAAAATCAGGACACCATCTTAGAAACTACTACGTTATTAAAAATTATTTAGTTGCATTCTAATTTAAAGGTTTTGGTTATTCTCAACTTATGTCTTTAGGGTTTTTTGTTCTGTAAGAAAGAAATCTGGCTATAGCAATGTAAGCATGGATCACAGAACTAGGGCTGGAAGAGGTGTCAAGGATCATGAAGTTCACCCTTCACCCCGATGGCTGGATTCAGCACTCCCTAAATCAGTTCTGTCAGATACTGGTTTGGCTGTTCTTAAAGATCTCTGGAGATCCATGCAGAGGTGCTCAGTCTGAATGGAGAATGGATAAGAAAGTCAAAGTGTGGAAGGTCCAGGAGAAACAGCAGAAGGATTGCAGGGTTTATTAGCACATTTCCTAGCAGGTCATCAGGATCCCATCACATTTACAAGGTGATTCTCCAGACACCCAGACTAAGAAAACAAGGAAATACCTAAAACAGGGACAGCCTATGAACAGACTAAGAAAAGTCATTAAGAGGTGATGGTGGGAGGATAAAAAAGGCAAAGGCAAAGATAAAGAACAGGTCTGGAACCTTGCCATGCCCAGATAAGAAGAGAAAGGACAGTGGGTGAATCGTGCATGCAGGGCTGGGCCTGGGTGGAGAAACAGAAGATCCTAAATGCTGTCCGCTCCCAAGGGGTGCAAAAAGCATGCCCAAACCCACTACAGGGTTACCTGGAATTCATGAGAGGTGAAGAGGATTCAAGCTGGTGTCACTTGTGCTCCTTGTAAATGCAAGGATCCTGACCAGACCACCTGGGTACTTGAATACCACTTCCCGGTACCAAAAGGAAGGTTACTGAGGAGACAAAGACAGGCTCTTTACAAAGGTGCAGAGCGAGATGATAAAAAACAGTGTTATAAATTGAAACAATGGAGCTTCTGCCTTGGCCGAGGAAAAAAGGTTTCACAGAAAAATTGTAAAATCACCGCCTCTGGCTCTGGGGACCTGACTGCTGCATTGCAGTAATGCAGAAGTTGCACTAGAGACCTCCCAAGGTCTCTTCCAACCTGGATTATACTATGGTCCTGTCCTGTGATACACGCATTTTTGGTGCATCTGAGCATGTGGCTGTGAAATGTGTGAATGAGCAAAATCAATTTTATATTAAATACAATCACATTCCCCTATAAGGTCTTATACTGAGATGTGCTACAACTTTGCAAAATTATTTTTCTAGTATCAAAGACAAAATCTCCCCTGCAGAAACATATGTCCCTTCTCTTATCCGCAGTAAGAACGGGACAAGTTGCATTTTACTTGTCGCATGACACCTTAGTTTCTCCTCAGTTCTTTCCTCTCCAGATGTAACAACCTCTCTCTGTAAACCTTTCCTAGATATTTTCTAGACTTCTGCACATTTTTTCTAGGCTCTAAGTGGTTTGCATCTTTGTTAAGAGCAAAGACCAAACCTCGTCACAGCTTTCAGTCTGGAGACTTTTTTGGTGAAAAATTGTGAAAAATAATAACTTCAGATGCTTATGAGGCCATACCACTGTTCATACACTCATATCACCTTTGCCTTTTCTCCTAACTGCACAGCATTTACTTCTGCCCGTATGTGATCCATTACCAACCCTGCATCCCCTTCTGGGGAGCAGCTGCCTTGTCTGCCATCCCTCACCCTGTGTTGATGCATGTGGTTATTCCAACCTGAGTGCAGCCTCTCTTTTGTCTCCTTGAATCACCTCCTTGTTCCCAACCCTGTTTCCAACCTTTTGAGACCAGCTGGATGTACAAACCTCCTTCTGGCTCTTTGCTGCTTAACGTTGTATGCATTTTTCATGGATGTACACACATTTCCATCATCCAAGCCATTAAAACATAGCCTAGCACCAGACCCAGGACAGACTCCTAAAAGGCAGAAAGAGAGGAAGAAAGAGGAATTGCCACCATCAATTAACTTCTGAATAATGTTAAATATAGTAACAGCATGAGGGTTTGCATTACTGTGTGGGTCAGGAGCAAGTTGCAATCAACGTTGGTGGTCAGGGTGGTGGCTGCAGAGGATGGGTCCTGCAGAAACATCCTAGTTATCAGGGGAGAAAAAAATATCAAACAAGGGAGTGGGCTAGGCTCATGTGCTCAGCACCTCCCACCCAGCACCACTTTCACATGCTAAGGGCAGAGAAAAGAAAATACATTTACATGCATGTTAACAAATGCAGATTCAGCACTTGAAGCCACTCTGCTGTGTCCACACAATCAGGTCCCCATGACGGCAAGGTAGATACACCTGCTGTGAAATAAAACTCAAGTGGCACAAAGCAATTATGTTAGTGGCAACTGAATCTCTGGCATATGAATGTCCTTTATCAGATACTACCCAGGAAATATGCAGTTTAATCAATGTTAATGAGTTTATCAAGACAACCATAACCTGAAGACAAATATTTCCTTTATTATGTTATTACCGTATCAAGACTATACGTGCAATGGTAATGAATCTCCAGTTCACATGTATGCTATCAGTCTGCAAGCAGAAGCTCTTGCAGTGCACTCAGCCTCCTTCCTTGCTTGCAAAGGCACCTTTTCCAGTTCAGGGTAATTTCACTAACCTGATGTTGAAGGTGGAACTGTGGTGCTGTAAAATAGCACCAGGCACTGATCAAGCTCTCAGTGCCAAAATCACAGTGACGGGCACTTAATCGTCTACTGCTGTGAGTAAATCTAGTTGTTCATAAAAATGTTCCTAATTGCAGATTGGTTTTGCTGCACTTGTGGTTTTGTACCTCTGTTGAAAATTAAAGTCCAGCCTCTCAAATACAGTCAACTCCATTGTCATCAGTATCGGGCTTAATGCCTGCAAGTTTAAGAACTAGGGTAACAACAGACTGGAGAATACTACCTTGGTACCTCATTTCCCGTCACTTGGTTCTTACAGGCCACAAGTGCCTGTGTTATTAGTCCAACAGTTTTATGGGGTTACGTGGTCCTTTATGAGCTGCTGATCACTTGACTGCAGGCTATGATATTTTGCATAGCACTGCCTGGCAGCACTCTGCTGTGAGTTTTGCAGCACAGCCAGGTGCCCAGCCCCAGCTCGGAAGCGCTGCCGGCAGAGGTGCTTGACTAGGTGGCTGCAGCACAAGGTCATCCCTGGCTGCATGCTTTCCCTGCGGCGATCCCACAGACAGAGCAGTGCACCCACAGGAAGCACGAGCATCTATCATGTTCCTGCTCCAGCATCCATGCATTGCAGTCTTCCCTGTACACCCGATCCAGTCAGAGCAGAGACCCAGTAACTTGCTCTGCCTGGTATGGGGAAGCAGGATGAAAGCTGTGGTGCTACCAGTGTGCCTGCTGTGGCCCTTGCACACACAGGCAATGCAGGCAGCACACCTGATTTCCTCAATGGCAGATGTGCTGCTGGATCTGTGTAGAGGACACACACAGATGTTGATGTGCAGCAGTGATGGGCCAGGGTGATGAAATGACCACAGTGCACAGGATGTGTCCTGGGAGAGGAAGAGGTCCCTGGGAGAGGTGGGTAGGAGATGCTACAGCATCTCGGGTATCCAGCCACCCACTGTCACCGGGAGCTTGCCCAGCACCACGTTGCATTGCAAGGTCTTAATACTATTTCTTTCTGGCAGGTTGCACCAATACAGGTAACATCCAAAGGCTACTTCTTATGTATATAGTGCTGATCACTCCAGAGCTTGCAACACGTACAGTGCCTGCTGTGCCGAATTTAGCATCGCTTCCATGACTGCAAACACCTTACCTCCACATGGAGAGGGCATGGGGAGCCCAGCCCTTCAAATGGTATAAAAGCTGCATGGAAAGTTATGGTTTTCTGATGACTGTTTTCTTTAACCCCAGGGACTACTAAAGAAAAAGAGGGTTTGTATTAATGTTACTACTGCTTTCTGGAAAGAGGAAGGCAGCGGTATATTATCTATGCACTGAACCCAGGATTGCTGCTGTGACCCAGCAGCAGG
>NW_010125294.1:57675-95145 GCF_000699245.1 Pterocles gutturalis
CAATATGCTTTGTGCCACCAAGCAAAGCAAAATCAGGGAGACCATCCCATAGGGCAAGCAACAGAGTAGATGGAATGACAGCCTGTTACTTCTTGGTACCTTGCGTACAGCCCATGGCCCTTCAGGTGATAGTTCTCAACTCTGCCCTCCAAGATGTTGGCAGAAAATTTGGATTTCCGAACAGCATTCCTGGTTTTGTTCTTAGTTGTCCTCTATGGACTTGGAAGACATCCCCCCTCCAAGTGCCACCAGATCACGGGCTGAGAGCTGCTGCTCCGAGGCACTGGTGGAAAGATTCCACAGCAACAAGCACTCAGGTGAGCAGGGAGGAGGAAGGTTGTGCCTTACTAAGACTTTCCTTCCCTTTCTTATCCTCTTGGATCCAAGAGTTTGATTTCTAGAACCAGCTACACAATCACGGATTTTGAGCTCTGGGGAAAAAGGGGGGATCATACAGAAATTAGGAGGAGAAAGGCAACCTATTTTTCTCAGCTGACAGTGGGAATTTGCCCTCTGTCCCTGCTTATAAGCACTGACATGGGTCACAGGACAGGCCACTCTAGTGAGAGGTGCCCCTATAGGTGCTGCTGTTGAATTCCTACTCACAGCTCCCACAAGCAAGCAAAATTAACAGTAACTGAAGGTCTTCCAGTGCAGAGCTTCTACAAAGGCTGAAGGCTTTTGGTTAAGATGATCACATCATTTATTCTGAGAGCTCGGTTTTTAACATCAGTGCATTTATTGAAATCCACCACATGGAATTGCCTTGGATTTAATATTTAGGAAAAAGTTTTTTAAATTTGGAAGAGAGCTTAGGCAATCCAGGGCTTCAGCAACCAGACACGAGATGAGATGATTTGTAATCTGTGCAGGATATATCTATTGCTCTCAGCCCGGCTTTCATTTCAGAAATGAGTATTAACATGTGGAAAGGGCTCAGTATCACCTCCTTTTCTTTAAAGAGGAAACATTTCCGTTCCTGCTTTAAATTGTTCCTGCACATTCTTGGCTGGCAGGTCAGCTCTGCTGCCTTAAACCGGATTCAGGTGCGCAGCTGGAGTGACCCTGCAGGAGCCAGTGGCTTTGCCTCAGCTTTCCAGGAGTGTTAATGAAATCCAAAGCTGGGCCTTGGAGATTTTCCTTGCTCCAAGAAAGGGCAGAGGCAACTGAGAAGAATTTATAGTAGAGGGGGAAGATGAAATTTCTGAGGCAGAAGTTAATTCTAATAAGTAATTGTTATTTCCACCTCTCAACAATGCTTTGATCTTTGTGATGGTGCTAAGCCTAGAGAAACGAGACTTGGCAGGGCTCCAGGCTCAGCAGGCGCCTGGAGGTTTTGCCTTGTGTATCTCCTCACATTGGCAAAGCTCTGACCTTGGGGAGAGCAGCAGGGAGTTGCTCCTGCCTCTCACAGTGTTGGGAGCTCCCAGGGCATTGGGACCCCCACCAGAGCTGGGGAGGAAGAGGAGGAGTGTCTCTCCATGAGCAACAGGCTGTCCCAGCTCCAGGGGGGGACCCAGACCCTACTGTTCCTGCCAGACAAAAAGGTATCGAGGGCATCTTGCCCAGGGAGGGGCATTAACTCCTAAACCAGTCTGCTCCAGAGTGCCTGAGGATACCAAGCAGGGGCACACACTCTCACTGAATGCCTTGTCCCAAATGCAACCCACATGACCTCACAGTATATTAATTTTCTAGTTTTAAGATAAAGCAGCATCACACTCTGCCACATGCAGCCCTCCCTGGAGCACCAAACCTCATTCCAGTGAATGCTGCCCCTATTCCTATGGACACCAAGCTCTTACAGAAGTCAGTTTGGAGAAGTTGCATCTTGTGGGGGATGTTGCAATGAGGCAAAACATGCCTAAAAGGAACTGATCCTCTCTGTGTCAGACCTCTGGTCTTCAAACTGACCAAAGATGGTTGCTTAACCCCTGGGACAAGAAGAAAAACTCTATTATTTGGATGCCATTTTCTGGAGGCAATTTGCCTTTTTAGGACATGCTCGTGATGTTTACTTAACTTGCTGAGAATTTGTAATAGGATGCCAAAATACCATGTTCATATGCTGGCTGTTCATGCCACACAATACAGGACCACAAATGAAAAGCAGAAAAGCAGCAACCAAAAAAAGAAAAGGGTGTTCAGCCCACCATATCCAAGCCTTTGTGCAACCCAATGCTCTTCATGAACATCGTCAAAATAAGGAGAGGATCCATCCATACCTCCAATGTTAGTGTGAAATGACATTTCACAAGTTACACAAAAATAACCTAGTCTTACAGAGCTCAAATCAAAGTGAGATGCGCTTTTCATCTGTAATTAGTACTTTCATGTTTCCCAACAAGACCCAGCAACATTGGTTCCCATTGGAAAACTCCATATGAAATCCTAACAAACAGCCCAGTAAAATTATGTTTGCTGGTTTTCATCATCAGCTCGCACACATCAGAGGTGGTTATCAGGCTGCACTGAGGCAGCATGCTGTTGCAACATGAAAAGCATAAAAACAGCACCAAATGTTTCACTGAAAGGCAGACATTTATACTATTCTGGAGACAGCCAGCTATTTTCTCATTATTTAAATAGGACCCAAACCCTGTAAGAGAAGCTGCAAGTAACGGTCTCCTTATGTCTCTACAAAGGAGGCTTCCTGGTTGCTGGCACTAAACCAGCTCCTATTTGACAGCCATGCTATAACTACATCTGGGTCAGGAGGCAAAAACTGACAAATTTTGTTTGTAAACAATAGTTGTGAAAAGAAGCAATAACTAAGCAGAGATAATAATTTGGGATCCGCTTTGCCCTCCTGAAAAGGTTTTTCACAGATACTTATTAGCATAGGAATTAGCATTAAATGCACACCCTGAAGAGTATGTGAGAGAAATCATGCTAAAAAAATAAGCATAACCAGAAAAATGTGTAATGAGCTCTGAACTCTCAGCTGAATGTTCCAGAGTGGGGGAGTGAAGCAGCACCTTGGGAGTTGCTGTAACAGCTGGGGGATTTGGCTGGTCTGGTAGGAAAGACAAAGTTCCTTTTTCCAGATCTCCAGGAGACAAGACACCAACTTGGTCATCCATTTTTTGCTGCATTCCGGGCTGATTTCTGAATTTCTGCTAATTACATTGACTAAACCATTATACCTTTAAAGTAGCCTATTGCGAATTGCAATGAGGTGTCTAAGTGCTGGTTGCCATACCCTGGACCATAAGATACTTCAGGAAAGCAATATTTCTTCTATATTTTTGGAGGTTCTGGTAGTTCAAACAGATGCTTGACTGAATGAGATCATCACAGACTGAGCTGCAGCCATGACATACGTTTATAAAAGCAGTGCCAAGAGGCCACCAAGGATCAAGGAAAGATGGTTATAATGGCATTACCGACTGTTTGGCTCGACTTTCTGTGTGAGGGATGCCAGATGGTCATTTCAGTGTACAAGCTATTTCAGATACTTGTGCTGCAAGGCATAAATTTGGTCTAATGAGTACCAAACAGACATGGAAACAGGACCTCCCAGGGAAGAGCTTCAGACTGCCAAGCTTCTCACTCAGCACCTATGCCGGCCACCTCAGCTCTGCACATACCGACTGCAGATCAAGCACTCCTCCAGGGCTGTCAGCACACCTACCTCTCCTTCAGCTTCAGAGACACAACGTGGGGAGAGCGAGTGGTCACATCAGATGTGTAAAGCTGAGTGTGACACCTCCTGCATGACCTTGTGGAAAAAATATGTCCCAAATAATTGTGATGATGCTGCCATCCTGAGTGTGCCACTCTGTAGACCATATCAGGGAGAAGCCATTTGCCATTTGATACGCTGTTAAAAGGCTGTGGGCAAACACATCCCTGTCCCTGCCCCAGGAACAAGGTGGAGAAGTCCTTCAAATCTCAGGATAAAGGGAGAACATTTACAACAGAAACAATGAGCTCTACCGTTTCTGAGACAAGTTAGCCTCAGATGTGTCTTGAGAAAGTTTCCTTTCCCTAGAGGGGACTTGTAATACCAGGCTTCAGATCCTCTCCCTGCACTATCAGGTAGGCAGATGAGACATCAGCTGATCAAGAGAGAAGTTGTTGCTTTGCCTCACATTGCTGTGGATGTAAAGCAATGCAGTATAGGTTGTGTCAGTGGGATGCAGAGAGGGGCAGCAGCCGCTCACTGGTGCTGGCTCCTGGCCTGGAAATAGGTCAAGCGCCATCACAATGGTGAGTCCATCAGGATCAGACAGTGAGGAGCAGAGGAGACTCTTCTCCATCATGCTTTCACAAGGCCAAGGATCCGGCTTGGCTTGGGGAGAGGCTGTCTAGGGAAGGAATAACAGAAGAGAGAAGACCGGGTAGAGAGGGGAGGAGGTGAACTTCTCTGGGGATGGGTGAATGTGTAAAATGTGGGAGGTCATGGAAAGAAAAGGAGGAAGTAGGAGAAGTCTGGGCATGGGTGGTCCTGGGGAAATCAGTCAGGGAGAAGGAGCATTTAAGATCACAAAACAAGTTTTGTTCCTAGCTCAGTCAATTAAGGACAGGTACATTTTCTTCAATGGATTTTAGGTTAAGCAAGGTATATCTAAACCACATTGAGCACATTGCCTCAGCTGAGCAAACTGCTCTGCTGCTCCACTGAGCAGAGTGTAGCATCTTTCTATCATTTGGTTTTGTTGCCTACATCTCCCCACGAGCAGTTCCTTGCCTGTTCAGTTCTCCTCCTCCGGACAGGGCAGGCAGAGCCAGGGGCACCGGCAGCACAGGCATTTACATTGGAGCATGGCCACAAAGAGCCATTGGATCTTTCAGAGGGGCCATGCCTGGTGCAGAGATATGCTGCATTTTCAGCTGCTGATGCTCTTGGGGTGCAGTTGCCTATGAAATAACATAAAGGTGTATATGTGCATACTGAAGAGTCCACATCGAGGATATGTGGTGTTCTACAAAACCCTTCCCAGAGGAGGAAGACAGCACTTCAAACTACACATGATCATATTTAAAAAAAGGTTAATTAATCACCTGTATAGTTGGGGTTATAAGGCAATTAACTACATAAAGTTAAGACCAGTAAGCTGAACTTAGCATCCTCCCATTTTTACAGATGTTTGCAGAGCTCTGTGCTTATAGAGAAGCTCTGACGGAGGCAAAACACCCAGATGTTCCTGAAGAGAGAAGGAAATTTCTCGTAGTCACCAGTGTGAGGTCAGATCATGGTACATTGCAGCCTCTTTCACACTTCGCAATGTTGATTTCAAAATACTGACACCAATGTGTTCCTAGAAAATATCAAAAGATCACAGAGATGCTGCAACAAACAATACTTCTTGTTCACACAAGTTCTTCCCCTCAGGGCAATAGATCATTTAATGGGAGAACTGGTTATTTCAAAGTTAACTGTTCATTACGGTATTTTCATTGACAGTTCAGTGAAACTGCCAGCTCTTCTCTCTCTAATTGCTTTTGATCAACAAAAGAAGAACATGCACATTTAACAAAAAATTATTTTGACACAGCTGGATTGGCTCACTCTTTAAAGAGACCAATGTGTAAAAGAACAAGCAACAGACAATGATGAGAAGAGAAAGAAAGGGAAAAAAAATCTAATACACAAATCACTTGTGACTTCAGTATTTCTGCAGAAAATTGCAGTTACTCCAGAGGAAAATTTTACATGTCCTTCAGCAACCTCTGCCAAAATAAGAATTTATTCGTATTGGCTCCTGCTAGCACTCAAAGCCAATTCTCAAGTATTTATAGGGGAGCAAGTTGTTAGCTTGTGTTGCACGAGTCAGGTTTCTCACTGGTGCCATTCAATCAAGCTACAGAGATTAACATGGATATACAGTTGATTAAAACCTGCCATGGAATACCCATAACTGAATTTAGGCTACAGCTCTAGTCATAACATAAGTAGCAGCCGAGTAATCCCAAACTCCAATGGAAAGTGTGATCTGTCAGCACTCGGGTTTTAACAGATTTCTGTCAAACACCTTGCATAAAAAAAGCCTTGGTCCCTCACTGCTTGCCCTTGGTAATTCATTAAGAATTACTATGTCACACAGAAAAGCAAGTAATACCATGGCCTTTAAAAATTAAATGGAAATTTGTGTTTGTTTTCAGTCTACTTTTTCCCAAATCCTGAAATATGGAAGAGAAAAAAAAAAAATCTTGAATCCCAGTTATATTTTGGGATCAGAATAAAAGGAAGGCCTTGCACATTCAGAAAAAGCTCAGGAAACCCTCCAAACACTGGAGAGTCACCAGCTCGCACCTTCATCGGACCCTGGGATGGTTGGGGCTCTGTTCTGCCTCAGGGTCCCCCCCGCATGAGGCCAGATGGGATTTGAGGCCAGGTCTTGCTGCCTGCACCTTGGCGGCCCTTCCCTTCTCCCCTCCTGGCGCTGCAGGCTCCACCGCCCACAGCAGCACTCTGAGGGACCCCCATCTCAACCACCAGCCCTGTCCTCCCTCCTGGCTCAAAGCACCTTTCTAAAGCCAGGAGCTTTGGGCTTTGCCTCTGGAAAAAAACCCCTGCCAGAGAGCTGGGAGGAGATTTCCAAAGGGGTGATGCTGGTGAGAGTCACCATTCAGTTCCTAGTCAGAAAAGCTAGATCTGATGCATGAACTCGGGAAAAATAAAGCAGTAAGACCAATTGCTGAGCACATTCGGTTCAGGTGACAGCATGCTCTTTGGCAAGGACATTGCTGTGCACTGGGCGGGTTACTCCTTGTTTTGCTCCTTTCTTCTAACAAGGGCCTTGATTTCTGAACATTTAAGATTAGAATTGCTTAGGTTTGTTTTTAAAAAACCTTTGTATGTAGTGTACATTATCTGCTAGCTGAAAGGGTCACCCTTGGGATTTCAGCAGAATATGTGAATGCCCAGCTCTTCCAGGAAATGAATCACTCAGATTTATGTACCTAATTATTGATTTAAAAGCTTAACTCTTAATGTGCCAGTTTGAAAAGTCCAACCACTTCCTTCTTGGTTTTACATAGCACCTGTGAAAAAATCAAAATGACAAGAGAATGTCCCTTAGCCTGAAAAAACTTGTTTTGGCAGCCAGAACAGTGCCTCTTGGGAGCACATGGAGGATATCTGTGTTTAGCTCTGACCGGATGTGAGACAGGGAGGATGGGAAGATTCCTCGATTTGTCACATCATATCCAATCTTTGTGTGAAATTCCAGTCCCAATTTAATCCACTATTTCTATTACCTGGTACTCAGACACCCCAAGCCTTTGAAGTTGAACTGCAGGCTCCAGAATAACAGAAGCAGGAGCACCCAACACCTCAGCTCCATCTACCCGTTTTCCCAATACATGTCTTCCTTCTGGAGAAACAGTACGATTTAGAAAATCACACTGGGCTTCATGCAATCACGTTTTCCTCATGCCTTGAAGAAGACGTGATGAAAACCCAGGGGTTACGCTGTACCTTTGCAGTTCTGCCTTTGCCCAGTCTGTAAATGATCAAGCCAGGGGAGGTTTAGATTAGATATTAGGAAAAATTCTTCACTGAAAGGGCTGTCAAACGTTGGAACAGGCTGCCCAGAAAAGTGGTTTGAAAATCCCTGAAGGTATTTAAAATACATGTAGATGTGGCACTTAGGGACATGCTTTAGTCATGGACATGTCACTGTTAGGTTTACGGTTGCACTCAGTGATTTTAAGGGTCTTTTCCAACCTAAATGATTCTGTGATTCTATAAGTGTAAGACCTGCAGGAACCCACAGAGCCCACATTCCATATCTAAGCCTGCAGCAATAACAAAGTTTTTTTGCTTTCTAATTTTTTTTTTCCCCTTCTTGCTCTATAACTTCCTTAGAGACCTCACAGTCAGATTTCTTCTAATTTTGCCTTTTTTGTCTATCTATCAGACATGGGTTGTTTTTACTCCTGCATTCCTAATGTAGCTTGAAATTAATGCAGCCTTTTTATTTATGTATCAGCCTCCTCAATGATGTATGCACAGTTTGAGGAGAGAAATAATTACAGGCTGTTGCGGAAGAGCACAACAGGCTGGTGTCATTACATCCCAGGCAAACTACAGCTTTGTTTGGAATTCGCAGCATATGGGATTTTTTTTTTTTTTAAGATGTTTGATCTGAATGTCATTTATCTAGACAACATAATAATTTAAATCAGATCAGAACACAGGCAATTTCCTACTGCTCCTAAACAACACATGCAGTGCCTTGTGCAGCATCAGAAATCACAGAAAAGGAGGGCTGAGAGGACATGTCCCTGCTGCCCGCCAGGCAGGGCAGTCCCTCACCCAGGGATTTTTGAGACCAAATAAGGAATAGGAATGTTTTGACTAATATTTTAACTAAAAGCACTCCAGACAAACACATCTAAGACCACGCAATGAAGATACAAAGTTCAGGAGAAAAAAAACTATTTCCTCTTTGCAATTACACCACTCTTGGACCTGTAATGTGTTATCAAACCATGGATAACTCGCTTCTTGCCATAAAAATCTGGTAAACCTTGCACTGCTATTTGCGAGAAGAGGTTCAGCTGTGATCCACTGGGGCCAGCCATGGTTACAGATTTTATATGGTAAGGATTGCAAATGAGGAGAAAACCAAGGGGACATCTGACCTGAGGCAGCTGCTGAACAACAACAGAAAGAGGAAAAGGAAAAAAAAAAAAAAAAGAAAAAAAAAGATAAAAAGGACTAAAACTTTCCAGTGTCTTTCTAATGGCTTTTGGTGGGGTATCTTGCTGTGGTCCCTGAATATTTGGATAGAAAACGTAGTGTTAATAAAATTAATATGCCTTTCTTTTTTTTTTTAAACAAAGCTCACCTCAACCTCATCAGTTCCTCTGAGGGTACTGTGGTTGAGATTAACTCTGGCTGGGAAATGGCTTTCCCATGCTATGAAACTTCAGAGTTGCTATAATCTCTGTGTCTTTCCACCAAAAAAAAAAGAAGGTGGGTGGAAGCCCAGAGCAGATACCAGATGACAAGGCAGAATAGCGAAAAAATCCCCCAAACCTTCAAAACATGTAAGGCCTACTTTCTGTAGAGCCCCACCCAGAGATGCTATGTATCGTTGCTTTACAGGAGGGATTTTAACCTACTTCTTGAAACAACTGGGGTTAAACCTTTTGATTTCTCTTTTCTGTTCATAGCTAAATTCAGTTTCCACTTAAGAATATTTGTTGAATCTTCTTAATTTGTTCGTTATACAAATGCCATATATAATAGAAATAAAGGCAGGAAATAAAGAAACAATTGCTTGTGAAAATGAGGCATTTTAATGCGATTTAAATACTATGGCACTTATTACTATTTAAATAAAGCAGCACTTTTTGTTTAACATTGTTATGAGGGGTTTTTTTTCCTAAAATAAATTTTGAGTTACAGGCCAGGTATCAAACCAGGACTATTCTCAGGGTACGCTTTGGCCAGTGGGATGTTGCACAACCTCGTGGCCTAAAGATCTTTGCAAGTCTTTAAGTGAGCTGGTAAAGTGGGCTGGTTCTTGTCTTACCTAGGCATAGGCTAGATTAACCTAATCATCTAGGCTCCCTCCTCTGGCAAACAGGAAAGAGAGCATCTCCAAACGGCAGAGCGTCTCTTTAAGTGTTTAAGGTTTGCAGGTTAAATAGCCTTCTGCAGGTCCAGCTGCTCTGAGCATGGAGCAGGAACTAAAGGAGTACTTTTAGCAGCAGTACTTACTATTAGATGAATAAAAATAGAGAGATGAGCTTGCGCTTTAGTAACCTGATGAAATTAAAGCCAAGCCTTAAATTTGTTAGCTTTGGCATGAACTGCTGCATTAATTACTAGGAAAAACAGATGCCATGTTTCAGGAAAAAAACAAGCAAACAAACACGGAAATAGTAGGACATGCAGCATTTAAAAAATGACTGTTCCAGGTAAGCAGTTTTATATACAATGGGAGGTCAGAAATTAATTTAAAAAGAAAGAGAAGAAAAAAATGTATCTCTGTAGTCTGTACAAATTCAGTCTGATAAGAAACCATATTAACCATTGTAGTTGGTTAGGTTCTATTCTGAAAAGTACATAAAAACATCTCAGAGGGAAATCTCCTTACACTATGACAACAGCAATAAAAACAGTTTTTAGTTGACCAGCAGAGCAGTTCTAGAGTAATACCTGTGAAGGTACTGAGCAGAAGTGGATGAACTTTGCTTACTGTAACACAAAAAACTCACTGGTTAAGTTGAGCTGGAAACCTAGGGAGCCTCAGCTCCACACGTCTGTTCATTTAGCAGGAGGCAGGACCTGTGCTGTGCTATATGCTTTCCTGCATATTCATCAGCCATCTACAAAAAACAAACAAAAAAAAAAGATTGGAGATAGGCTTTGCTGAATGGCACTGAGAAGCACTGGAAACCACATTATAACCTAGGAGACACATAGTAAAATGCCTGAGACAAAAAACAAGGGGAGAGGGACCTTTGATTTTGACCTGGTTCTCTGATGGTGCCAAATTAGGTGCTCCTCAGGTTTTAGTCCCTCCCTATGACTGCAAAGTTCAAAATTACTTCTCCTGGGAGTATCAAGAAGAAGTAGCCACTGCTTATTAGCCACAGAAACACGAGCACTGTTTCCCTACCCTTCGGCATTGCCTGGGCAGATGGGTGGTGTGCCTCACAAGCCCTCGCACAAAGCCGCTTTGTTTCTTGAGAAGTGAGTGTTGGATTTCATCTGCATCTCAGCACAAAATCTCTCTGCCATGTTTGATTTATTTTCACTTACAAGGCAGAAGAAAAAGGATCTGCAGTGTGCTCACCCCAAGCTAGCTATCAAGCAAATGCACAATTACGTATTTGAAGAGATGTTGAACGTTAAGATTATTCTGACTGTAAAACCACTGCACTCTTTACTGAAACCAGTACTCATAGAAAAAAACCCTGTGTTCCAATGTGATATTTTGTAAAATGGTAGTACTATGATGGACATACAATTACTGCAAAGGTTGTATAATTGGATGATTTAGGATATACAGAGCTTTTGAAATACACTGGGTTTGTTCTTTTCAGTAGGATTGCTAACACTTTCTTTTAAGTCATTCATTTTATATTAATGCATTCATTTTACAAAATCTCTCCTATGCCAGTACTAGAAGGAAATTCAGTTGGGCCAATTTGCTTTTTCTGTACTGTTTGTTATTGTATATCCTTCCACCATGTCTCTGCGTTCATCTCTTCTCTAGATGAAAATAATTGGGGTTTTTTTCTGTTGTATTTCCTGGAGATCTTTTCCTGCTCTCATTAATTTCTACTGCCTGGTTCAGAGCACTCTCTGGTCTGCTAAACAGAGGGCAAACAGAACAGGAGCTGTGTTTCTGGTAAGGTGGACAGCAAATTCCTCGAAAGAAAGAATAATAACGCCAAGTAATTTTTTTTCCACTCTCTCCCTTACACAATCTGGCAGTTGAGTTGTTATTTCTAAATCACTAAGTACATCAGCTAGAGGTTTTCTGTGATCTGTCAACAGTCACATCTAGCTTTTTCCCTCCATCCTGCCTGCAAATGTATCCAGCATCCCCAGGGGTAAATCCATCATTCAAATCCCTCCTGTCAGCAGCTCGTGAAGGTCTCAGCCAGCTCACCAGCACAAGCACTGATCCAAGACCTTGTCACCTTGGCAGGGACACAGCTGCTCAGTGCCGCGCTGGGCTGGGTCTTGTCCCCTGGCGAGGGCCAGGCCACCCCATGGCACAAAGCCGCCATGAATTTTGTCTCCAGGGCTTGCTCTCATTCATCATCCAGAAGGGACAGAGGTAATTTTTTCCTCCATTGCGTGTTCTAACCCAAATGTCTTGTGCTTCCCCTCACACATATCAAAACTCAAGACTGTTAGTTAATTGCTCTTCCCAATTTGCCTGCTCTAAGGAGAAATAGCTACTGACAATGAATAACAAATTGCATATCTTCTTGTTTTCTTTCCTAACTTAAATATTTGATGTAATTTGCAAACTATGGATCTATTTTCTCCCCATTCCTTTTTTAGATAATTAATTCATAGAGCAAATAACTCTGTGGCTCACCTACAGAAGGTGGAAACACAGTCCCAGTTTCAAAACCAATTCTTTTTTTTTCCCTCTTGATTAGGAGAAAAAGGTCAGAAGAAAGTCTGTTTGTGTTGCCTACTGTCCACCTCCTTTATTTGAGCCAAGGTATGTCCACAAGACATTCAAGGCATCAGAGCTACTCTCATGGAGACCCTTCCCTCTGAGCTCATGGAAAGGACACAGACACAGCTCCTGAGGAGCTCTTCCCCTTGGGAGATCCGAGACGTGGTGACTGCCGAGGGGTAAAGAAGACTTGTTTCACACCTTGAGGCATTGAATTTGGGTGACACAGCTTCAGCAAAGTGAATGAGCATCCTCATGGGGAAAGCAAATCCTGCCTGGATGGCTGAGTGCAAAACCTGGTGGAAAAAACACCCTGATCGGTATTTTTTTTTAATCTGATTGTCAGTGAGGTGTAGCTCAACTAAACAACATATAGGCTTGGCCTCAAGTAACTATAGTAGAATAAGAAAAATTGTCTTCACTGTGATTTTTAGGTTACAGGCACTATTTCAGTGCTTTTTACAGGACTGTAAAATATTCCCACCTCACAAGAGACAACTACCTTTCCTTGCAGGGCTTACAACTTGTTTTCTTCTGTCTTAACAAAACTTCTTAAAGACCAATATCTGAGAGCAATTAATTTTATAGTTTATCTGCAGATAGCCTGAGTAAAGATAATTGTATTTTATGGTGCTTGAGAGAATCCAGAAAGCAGTTCAATGTCAAATTTTCTGCTGAGGGGATCCAACCTTGCAGATTAAGTATCAATAAACATACTGAAGATCCATAACTCTTGGTAAACGCTAAAGCTCATCTTATCATAAGTGTAATTTCAATAATGACTACTTTGCCACTAATTCAAAACACCACCTGTCATTGTGTTTGATGTAGGCAAAGTGCTGAACCAACAGTGCTGGAAGCAGTACTTCTTTATTCAGAGACTCCTTGTGGAGACACAAGTGCAGCATTAGCTCCTGCAAACTGGCTCGCCTCCGTGTTTGTATCTCTATCTGGAAAGGCTGTGGCTTTCAGAACATGAAAAAAGTCACTCCATTTCTTGCCTCTGGTCTCTCTGCCAAAATAAGGAGCAGCAGAGAGCTTCTGCAATACCAGCTTTTGCAAGGGGTTCTCTTGACTGCTGGTTGAATAACAGAGAATAACATCCATGACCCCACGTTCCATCATTGTAACAGCTAAGGGTGAAAAGTTAGAGGGGCAGCAACCTTTACCCCTAATCCATCCATGGGAATGTCCATTTGCTGTCCTCTCATGCTCTGCCTCCCCAAAATCCTGCTGCTGGACATCCACGTATCACCTGATACCTTCCTAGCTGATATAATTAATTTCTCTATTTCTGTTTATAATGTATCAAACACTGTATGCCTTTCATATTCTTCTCATATTAGATGAAGAGAAGAAAACCTAGAAGTTAACTGTTAACATGCCTGATGAAGGAAGATATATCAAGAGACATGTACCCAGGACCAGTGGGATGGATACAGCCGCAGCTTCAACCACACTTCCATCCACACCAAGTCAGCCCTGGGTTTGCTACACTCGTCACCACCAAAACATGTCTTCATCGCGGCCCTGGAAGGAAAGCAGAGTGCCCCAGTGGGGTGGGTGCAGGAGAGGTCCCTGTCTTGCAGCCACACCCTCAGCCACCAGCCAAGAGCAGCTTTCACTGCACGCACTGGCAAAGCACTCCAGAGTTTTCACTGTTCATGTGACCAACACTAATTTACTGCTTAACTACATCTCAGTCTTTCTCTCAACATAAAATACTACTGATATCAGATGGGGCCAGTGTTGGCAGGGGCACAGAGAGGGCAGCAGAAATCTACACTTCAAGTAAGACTTCATTAGAGCAGATTGTTCTCCCCTCTTCTGTTTTAGTTAATCAATTGTTATTTAATTAGAATTTAGCAATCACAATACATGTTTAAATACAATGGAACAACTGTAGGTTAATTAAAAGCCACTTGATTAAAAACATTTGAAGGCTGATAACTTTGCAACTAATTTTATGTTTCATAGTTCCCGTTCTCCAATATTGCTTGCAAAAATCAATTGGCACTTAATTAAGGTTATACCATTGTCCTGTTCAATCAAATCTAAAAGAACTTCAGATGTTTGATTCCATCTGTTAACAACCCTGTTAAACAAAATAGCCAATGCCCCAACAATTTCATAATGACTTTTCTTGAGGACAGTTTCTGTCTCCAACACCTTGTAAAGTCAGAAGTCAGGTTTATCCTGAGAGACAAAGAAGGCCACCCGCTGTCTCATGAAACTGCTCCAGGATAGTGTGAGGAGATGCTGGCTATCTGTGGCAGCCTTCACACAGTCATGATCTCTCCAGAGTTGAACAATGCTCCCCTAAGCACTGCTGCAGAAAGTTAATTCCCAATGGGCCGTCTTACTCTGTGCACTGAGGAGCAAACCCAAACAATTTCAGCCACCAGATTCCATCTCTAAAACTGAAAAAGAAAAAGAAAGAAGTGTGAAGTTCTACAGGAGAGCAGGAATAAGAAGTCATGACCATGACAAGAATATGGCAGCTAAGACTGTCTCACTTGTGGGACTTTGAAACAGCAGATTAAAAACATCTCTGCAACACAAACATGATGTCAGCTAAGGATAATGAAAGATGTGGCACCTCAGGCATAGTCCCAGCACACAAGATCTGGAAGCCATCTGACCTTGTACTTACGTTTGTCTGAGAAAGCAGCTGATGGACGATTTGAGGTGATTGGGGGGGGTTCTGAGCTGCTGGGCTGGAGACAGCCTGCATGGCACATCTCACATCTTCCCTTTTCATGGCAGTCAGGGTTGCAGTCCCACCAGGTATATCTGAAGATGAGGACGCACGGACCCTTTGCCCACCCAGTCAGAAACTGCCCCTCACCCACACATGAAGGACATTGGGAGTACTGAGGACCACGTACCAAGCAATAAGCCTAGTAGCAGATGTACATGGAACAACATCTTTAAAAAGCACTATAGGATTGAAAGTCTTTCCCAACAAAATGCTGGCTGTCAGCCTCAGTGGATTAGCATGACAACTGAAACATGTTTATAAATATGTCATGCTTTTGTAGCTCACAAAAGACTTGGGAGCATTAGAGAGCCCTCAGGACACTTTCCCTAAAATACAAACTGCAAAAATGTTCTCATTTTCTTCAACACACTGGAGAAAAAGTTAAAAGGTTTAAAAGGTTCTCAGGCATCACGCATAAGGTCAAGGCGAACACACGGGCAACATATTATAGAGCTTACGGGCATTTTTCCCAGTGACATTGGCCAGTATCAAACACAGGACACTCACCTAGGTGCAGACTGGGGGTTATCCTGGAAGGCAGTTCCTGTATCCATAAAACAGTGACGACAACCCACTACCAGGAATCCCTCACAGACATTTGTTAATTATTTTCTGACGCACGAAGCCAAGAGAGAACAAAGACCAGGGACAGCACTTCTCCAGCGGCAATTTATGGCACCGTATAACCCCACCTAGGTACCTGCAGGCAGAGAGGCAACCACTTTGAGCTGATAACAGCCAGAACCTCCAGGAAATGAGTCTTCAGGGTTGCCATGAGCTAGAATGTAGCCCAACTTTCACAGCTTTCAAACGTGCTGGAATTTGGGGTGTGCTTTCTTGATGACACTTCCTGCCTAGGAGAAAAATGACACCTTCTTTCAGAGTGGACCTGGCACCTCAGTCATGCCCAGGAATCCACTAAAATATGGAAGATTTGGAACCACTCCTGTCTATAATGCTGCAGGATGGCAGCTGGAGAGGTGTGCTTATAACATATTTTCTAATTTTCTCTGGCTTTGGTTAATTTACAGGAAGAAGAATTGTGGTAGTGACACTGAACATCACGTGGACGTTTTATGCTCTTACAACCAGCAATGTCAGGAGCAACACACGATGTGTATTTGGAGGGGCCAGGGAGAAGAGCTTCAAGCTTGGCACACCACACTGCATGAAAGTCCCGTGACACTTTCAGGCACCAGCAGCTTTTGACAGAGACGCAAGTCTTTGATTTTGGGGACGACCTGGCCCTGCTATCTGCAAGAAGATAAAGTCAAATGGTGAATTGCTTCCTTTCTTTCAACAACATCTGAAGCACAGATGAGAGTCCCTGAGTAGGAGAGGACTCTATGTCTCAGATGTGCAAAAGCCTGAGATACAACCTTGGCTCTGTCTGATGGCTGGTCATAAAACATGTAGAGACAAGAGCACTGCTAGGACTTCTGCTGAAGCGTAGTGAATTAAGATAATTAGCAGGACTAAAAGAGCAGCTGTAAATATGAAAATTAAAATCACTACTCTGATCTGCCACTTAACTGGAAGATAACTCCAAGAGGGCACTTCATCCAAAAAGCTGCTGAGCCTAGGGCCTTGGATATTACAGGTCAGCCTATCAAAAAGTCATGCAACTAGCTTTAAGAGAAAGGAATTTTGAAAATGGAGGGTTTATTCTTTTTGTTTGCTTCCTTGCTTTAGACAGTGGGATTTATCTTTAAAGGAAGAATTAAAAATTTCTACTAAATTTTCCCTTTCGTCTGTGAATTCAGTCATGTGGGCTAAGGAAAGGCACTGCAGACAACTTAGACCAGTGCAAGAACATGTTGTGGCTGAACAGCATGAGCTGGTCCCTGAGTAGGTGTTCCCATGGTCCCTCTTGGGTCAGGGCTGGGGATGCTCCTGCCACAGGGTGTGTCAGGTCAGCTCACGGGTCTGACCAGGCATTAACCTCGGTTTATTCATTTGCTGTATTAGGTTTCGGTGTGTTCTTCAACCTGAACCCAATGTACTGCACAGTGGCACAGTAGTGCAGCTTCTGACACCTACATGGGGAGGAGATGTGAGCACGAGAGTGGAAAGGGCAGAGCCAGACCTCCCAGGGCAGCACGCTCTTACAGCCACTTAAGCACATTAAGGTAGATTCAGGCAATATGGGAGAAGACGGTTATACTGAGACTTTGGGAGTAAAGGAAAACCCATACCATTCCCCACAACAAACCAAGCAACCAACTGAATGTGACCTCATTGCTTTTGCAATGAAAACTCAACACTACATGAGCTTGAAACACAAAAGAAATCGCAGAGGAGGGTTCACTAAGGACAAGCACCACACAAGGGTGTTTGGCTGAGAGGTAAATGCATTGGATGCCAGCGACTTTACTGTGCATCTGTGTATACATATTTTCCTGCTTTTGCGTATAAAGCATGTGGGGGTACCTGGAAGCAATATTCTAAGTGGAAGGCACAAGGCATGCTCAAAGGGCAGATCTGAAAATAGGATTTAATTGTATTTTTCAACTCATTTGATTATCTCAGCATCAGAGGCTAAGCCTGGGATATGTTTGGATTAACTGACCCAAACCTTTTCTTTGGTGCTGTTCTATATTTTAATGAAGAATCATAATTAACCAAGGTTTAGGTAATACATATGATCTAATTCTTTATTGAGTCAAAATATGCCTTAAATAGCAGTGGTTAAGATGTCCTTTCCAAGCAGTTTTCTCTCACTCACAAAATTAGTATAAACACATCTGTCTGTCTCTCAGGGAAGGTACACCTTAATATTTCTTACACAATTTTACCTTTTGGACAACGTCTATGTCACTATTTGTATTAATATTTCTCATCTGTTTCCTCCTTATTATTTCAGCATTATCATACTCTGCCTGGACACATGTTCGGTAGTCTGCCTTTTCAAGGGTATACAGATGATAACAAGTTTATTTTCACAAAATATATGGAGTGGTTATCACTGCTAAATACCTAAACCGTGTTCAATCAGGAGAATTAGGCTTATGAAAGAGCTGTTAAGCCAGTGTCAAAGATCTTTTAAGGAAGACAGAACTTCCACGCAATCACAACATGGTTGGATTAACTTTACAACAAAAGGAAATGAGACTGGATTTCTACGAGTCAGTTTTGTTATTCTAGCTACAATATGATTAACATTGAATGAATGGTAAAGGCCTCATTCATGCTTCGCTTAGCCCAAATTAATGTGACTGATTACCCAGCCTCTCTGTTCTGGCAGAAATTCCTGCGCCTCCTAGGCTTGTTTATCCAGAGAGTTTCAGTTTTAAGAGGGATGACCCCAACTAGAAGGAAACAGTAGCTGAAGCTTTTGAAGCTTTTGCACTTCATTGTCCTCTCCTCTGGACAAACGGCTCCAACTTCATGTTTAAGGGGGTAAAAGTCTACAGCCCCAGCTACTGCAGAAGATCCATCTGGGCTCCCTCGCAGGCACACAGGTGTTTGACATATGATTACAGTAACTTCAGGAATCGTCCTTCCTCAAGAGTGGTTCATTTTTTCTTAAATTATTCCCATGCTCCACATTGTCAATTACCAGACTATCCTACACAGAGTCTAGTGCTAGTCTTGGGATTAGCTGCTCACCTGCCTTGAAGAGCTTCCCTGACTCCCCAAGGAGCCATGAATTAGGCTGCTGATGGATAACCCCTTTCTGCCAAGCACCTGAGGAACCTGAGAAGACCATATGGGCTGTGAAAATGACAGTATGCACATCAGTGCTGTTTGTGTTCTCTGTGAGAAAACAAGTCGGCACAGACTGATATCAGTGTCAGCACGATGAAGGCTGCAGAAAAAAATGCGAGCTGTAGATTTATCCTAAGAGGCAGGAAACCAGCCAGGAGCAGGTAACTCCCATCCCTCATGGTCCCCCTGCCCCATTGCATCAGTAATGCTCTCTCATTGGAGAAAGCCACTGACAAAACATAGTGAACTTGGAGAGCCTTGACTTTTCCTTCTCCTCATCCTCACCTAGGTACAATACAGATAAAAACTAGAGGCAGTGGAAACAGCCTACGTGCACAAGCAGAAGCAGGCAGACAGCTTTCTATGGTGCTCATGTCTGGGGTAGGCAGGTGTCTTTTGACAGAACCAAGCCAAGCATCTTTCCCCCACTTACTGCAACTGGTTGTGGTACTACAGAAAAAGCCAATCCTTCACCACCGACCCTCCTCACTAGGAGCTCGCATACTCTTTACATTATCCCGCAAAACCCTTCTGCGTTCAGCCAGAGGAGCCCACCTTTCGTAAGTGCACAGGAGGCACCCAAAAGGCTGAGAGCCTTCTGTGCTTTCAAGATCTCGTAACACTTGAATCCAACACCCATCCCCCAACAAAAAAAATTTCAGCTGTATTTCTAGAACCAGACTTGCTGGTAAACAGTCCTGACTTCATCCTTACACATTCATGGCTGACTTGAAGGGAAGCCACCAAGGACGTAGTTACCCTGTGCTACCAAGGTGCTCACCAGGACATTGGCACTGACCAGTGAGGATCTTATCAACCACCCTTCAACTTTTGAGCCTTCAACCACAGAAAAAATAACCATAATCTCTTAAATGACACTGATTCTCCAGCTGGACCAAGTGCAGATCAGCCCCAGGTTCCACTCCTATAAGCACTTTGGGATTATACTTTTAAATGTAAGCCAGTGCGTAAATACGGTGAGGACCAGCAGTGCTGTGTTAGGGGCAAAGCAAGGGAGGAGCTGACCCAAGCACAAGCTGGAGGGCATGAAATGGGAGCAAATGCACTGAGTCACACTAGCTGCAGCTTACCTGGTTTCTGCTATTGCCCAGCAACATACTAGGAGGGGGGGTACTGGAGATAGCTCTTGGGAGCTGGAGGAAGCCAGAGAGACATGGAAGGAGGAGGAGGAGAAGGAGGAGGAGGAGGACTGGAGAAGTCTCTGATGGTCTGTGAGTGGGAGAGGAAGAGAGCAGGCCACTCACTTACGCACAGTGAAGACCAAACACAGCAAGGGAAGTCCCAATATTGTCACAATACTTCAATTTTTAAAGGCACGCAAAGAAGCTGAATGTCCTACATAGTATAAAGAGGTTTATCCAAGCTAGAGAATAGAGTATAGATCCGTCACTGGGAGAGTGAAGGCAGTATCACCATTTTCAGTAGACTTGCCCAAGAAGAGTGTCTGAAGGGAATGGTTCCGATATTCAGATATTAGTCATTAAGCAAATTACTTCTAATACAATTCTCAATACTATAAACTAGGTAAATCTTAACTGCTATATTACTTCAGATGGACAAAGCCAAAACCAATCTTCTAGCAAAGCTCGACATAAAGTCAATGACTGCTGACTGTGAAACATATGCACATCTTGGAGGCCTTTGATCTTTCAGAATGGGTGACAGAGGCTTCTCCTTGCAACACGCTTCATACTGAAATGATCTGGCTACGGGGTCATGACTCTGAACACTGGCACATGCTACAAACAAACTGACTCAGAAAAAAGGTCTCTTCTTTCACATTGGTCACTGGTTTGAGCACTGGAAATCACCATTTAGGTCTGTTTTCACAAACTCATGTAAGAAGCACAAATGGAAATAGTGAATGCCTTCTCTCAGTCGCATACAGTCATCACCACCAGTAGCTCCTTCATTACAGTGTTCAAGTCTCCCAAAGGTCCTGCTGACATCTGCAATGCACATCTGTGGCAACCAGAACCAAACCAAATCCCCCCAGAGGCCCCTAAGATGAACAAGAGAAGAATGGGAAAGCATCCTAATATTCTTCCTGGCAAAAGTCTACTGAAGCTTAATTTTTATTACCATCACATGTCTGCAAAAGAAAACAAAAAAGAAAGGAAAAATAAAAGGTTTCTCCAAGGTTGTGCATATAACTTTCATAGCAGAATAAGTCTTTGAGTCACACAAAGGACAAAGCTGTGATGAAGCTAAAGCAGTATCACTACATTTTTCAGCCCTACAAGCTCTAAACATTTCATATCTAGCAATGCTTATGTGCATTTTAAAATGTAAAAACAATTAATTCTTACAGAAATAAGCATTCATACGTACATATAATAATGTTTAACTCTTGTCTGGAAAAGAAACAGTTTTGTACATTAAATTGGAAAGCCCTATAGCACAGAATATGGTTCCAGAATTAAAACAAAAAACAAAAAACCCTACATTCCAGGAGACTGTATTTTCATAGTTTGTCCTTAGGTGAAAGTGAATTCATGATTAATTTCAAAGATTTGTAATTGGGATGGATATATGTAGTAGTCTGAGCAAAAGACAGGAAAGGTGTTTGGATTTTGTTACTTGTTTTGTTGTTTGGTTTTTTATGATAGTTAATTTATCTATAAGCTTAGCTACTTGTACAAAAGGTTTTGTAGATCTTAATGAATTTATGCTTTTGAAGACCATCTTTTTGTACAAAGAAAGGCATCTCAAAACTGCGAGTACTGTACATCATTGTTTTGATTATGGTGATGGTGTTGAAAGCCAGTGAGACAGCTATACACCTTCCTGAAAAAGTACATAGCTTTTATGAGCTTTTCTAGAAACAAAATAATAATATTAATATGACACTCCAGCACTAAAAGAGTGGATATATAAGAACAATGCATTTTCTTACAGAGTAACTCTTAACGGATTTGTGTTTGGGGAGAACAAAAAAAGGACTCAAATCCTGACAAGATAAAGATGATGTCAGAACCCTCAACAGGATACATAAGGGATCGATTTCACAACAGGACAAACTTTTACAGTCACTGATGGTGATGAAATACTACATATAAAAATGTACCTAGAACATCTGCACACTGCATTATATACTGTGTTTTTCTAAATCTAGCAGGTTTCCCTGCTCTATCACATGCATGCAGTTTTCCAGGCTGGTTATTATGAGGACAGAAGGCATCTACCCAAGGTGACCCTGCCAGCAAAGCGCTTGGGATGGATGAGAAGTGGGAGCTCTCTGGAGCCTCCTGCCCAGAGCAATTTGATCTCAAACACGTGTCTCCGCTCTGCAGCGGGCAGGTACGAGGCAATGGCCCTGTGCCAGCTGCACCGTGCGTCCATGGCTCCTGGCAGAGAAAGCATGTAATTCCTGGGAAGTAAAACCTCCTCTGGATGCCAGGGACAAAATGAAATTACTCCTGTCAAGATGCGGAGGAGGGATTTTCATGTACAGCAGATCTCGGTATCAGTTTGCAGAGTCAGGGAATGAAGTATGAACGGCTGACACAGCAAACACAACTGGGAGGAGGAGGAACAGACGGACACTGAGAGATCTTCCCCCTTGGGAGCCAAACATACTGCTTTTGGCAAAAACATGATTAAGAATTAATTACTAGGTAAGAACTAGCTCAGAATCCCCAAAGGAAAAACTTGCATTGTTCATGGCAGAAATAAAATACTAAATTATCTTTTGTCAGCACATATATAATCCAGGCTGAGACAGAACTAGCATGTGACTTAAAATTGCTTGTAGAGCAAATCTTTCTCTTATCCTGACAGTGATCAAATATCCATGAACATGCTTAGTTGTGGTATCACAAACCAATAGGATTTCTGGTAAAATAAACATATGGAATAGGTTTTACAGAGCTCATCTCATAAACCAGACCAGGCAGCAAACTCAGAAGGGCTGCCAGTGAACCCAACTGTGCCAGCTTCACTCTGAGATGGACAGAGAGACATGTTGAATTCCAGGTGGCAGTATTTGGCTGCCACAGTCAGCCAGCTTTTCTCCCCACAGCCTCCAATTTCTCCTCCAGGAAGACCCAGCATCCTGTGTTTTCCATGTTTTCACAGAGGACACAACAACAGAGTAAGGCAAGTTTGCCACCTGAACACCTGCTTGGACAACATCACCCAACAATCACTGCATGCTCAGTAAGCCCTGGGGTGCAATCCCTGAACTTGTGTCAAGTGCTACCACCAGCTGACTTCAAGCTCAGCACTGCTTGAATCTTCAGTACCAACCTGAATGACTAGCTGTTGTAGCATCCTTGGTTGATTTCCAAGCAGCACGTAGCTGAACACATCAAACACGGTAGACTAAGTGGCAGGAAGACTATCCCTTCTTCCTTTAAAATACTGGGTTTTTTTCTCTCAACCTCCACTCTTCTACTGCAAAACTAGAAATTATTGTCAGCTTACAGACTGATTTTGAGAAATATGTATCATAGAATCATAGAATGGTTTGGGCTGGAAGGGACCTTAAAGATCATATAGTTGCAACCCGCTTGCCATGGGCAGGGACACCCTCCACTAGCCCAGGTTGCTTCAAAGCCTCATCCAGCCTGGCCTTGAACACCTCCAGGGATGGGGCATCCACAACTTCTCTGGGCAACCTGTTCCAGTGTCTCACCACCCTCACTGTAAAAAATTTCTTCCTAATATCTCATCTAAACCTACTCTCTTTCAGCTTAAAACCGTTGCCCCTCATCCTATTGCTACACCCCCTGATCAGGAGTGCCTCTCCGTCTCTCCTGTAGGCCCTCTTTAAGTACTGGAAGGCTGCTCTAAGATCTCCTCAGAGCCTTCTCTTCTCCAGGCTGAACAACCACAACTCTCTCAGCCTGTCCTCATAGAGGAGGTGCTTCAGCCCTCTGACCATCTTTGTGTCCCTCCTCTGGACTCACTCTAAAACAGGTCCATGTCTTTCCTGTGCTGAGGACCCCAGAGCTGGATGCGGTACTCCAGGTGGGGTCTCACAAGAGCAGAGTAGAGGGGGAGAATCACCTCCCTCGACCTGCTGGTCGCACTTCTTTTGATGCAGCCCAGGACACGGTTGGCTTTCTGGGCTGCAAGCATGTATTGCCGGTTCAGGCTGAGCTTTTCATCTACCAGCATGAAGATGCTTTCATACAATACTCATGAACAGCCAAAAGACTAGTGGAAACTTTCACTGCCATCCAGTTAATATATTATGAATATCAGCTAGCCTGTTGTTAACGCTAGCATATTTTCTTAATGCATGGGGTGGAGGGCTGGTTTTTAATGCCTTTCTTTCCCTTATTGAGAGAAGCTGAAGCCAGTATAAGAGCAGTACACATATCACTTTGGTGAAAACGAACACATGCAGAATCTAAAGAAACTAATACCTGGTTATGGGTGAGGAAATTGATTGCAGAAAATGTTCGTTATTGAGTTAGGGAAAGGGTGCTTGGGAACCCTGGAAGGGCCCTTGTGTCTAGGAAATCAGAGCTAGTCAAAGTAACACCTCTGAAAAATATGTTTTCTTCAGTAATAGCACAATAAGCTTGGGCAGTCTTCACGCTGGCAGAAAATGTTCCATGAATTCTTAAGCTATATTTTGTTTTTATTCACAAGCAAGCTTCTAGTCCTTCCCTGAAGGCAAATTTTAAGGACAAGCCAGCTGGTAGGGAATCAAGGGAAATAAAGTATTCACTGGAAGTTTGGGAACTGGGTGTTTCTTGGGAGGACCACAAAGAAAGCTGTAGGCAGCAGCTTGAGGTGTTTGCAGATCTCAGTTCTTTGTTAATGAGAACTCACAGTCAGGATCCCATAGCACATCCTTGACAGAATAACAAATAAAATAATAAGTAGTAAAAAGAAGAATATGAAAGGCTTCCTCCACCAAGCTGCTGTCCCCAGCTGATTGTAGCAGCAGCTGGTTCAACCCAAAACCCTCTAACATTCTTAAAAGGCTGTCAGGCTTCCAGCCGAGCTGTGCATGTCTTCCAAACTCAGGCAAATAGGGACAAAGTGTCCAGTGGCTTGATGTTTCAGTAGGACCTTTCCATAAGCTCTGTCCACTGTTGGTTGAAAAGAAATTTCCTAGCAAGGCTGTGACAAAATTCATAAAATTATTTAAAAAAAAAAAAAAACAAAACCAAAGACTGAGTATTTTAATTCTCCTAAGACCTTAAAAACAGACTGGAATTATCATGGCAGTCAAATAAATGCAGCCAGCAAAGAAATGGAGAAATTTTACAAGATGCTGCACACAGGCATAAGCAGGAGGGAACCAAGAAACTGGGGAGACCTCATAGTACAAAGCTATAAATATTTCACCAGCTGATGCCAGTGAAGCTGCACAATTTTGGGTTGCTTAAGAGCAAAACTGGCTGCTACTGCTTCAGGCCTGAAAAAAGGCTTGTGGGGCCAAAACCACATTTGTTAGATCAGTTGATACAGCTGGAAAACACAGATGATACCTGCTGCAGCCTCTAAGACTCACCTTGCTCCTGTTTGCAGTGACCAAGCCCAACACAGCTCCGAGAACCAGGCACTGTACCTCTGCCAGGACTCCCTGGGGAGTCACAGGTCCCAGGCAGTCCACCGGCCCCACAGCCCTGTGCCGCAGTTACCCTACTCGAGAGACAAAATAGTTGTGCCAGCCTGTGGGCAGCTCTGCACCAAAGCACCGTAGCCGTTTCTGAGGACTAGGCTTGCACAGTGTGTGTTGGTGTGCCGTTCCCCAGGCACACACCAGGCTCCGCTCAGCAGTAGCCTGGGGTAGCTCAAGCCTGCCGTCTGCACTCTGTGCACATGAATATGCCCTTTGCAGCTGTGCAACCCCTCTGGATATTTCACTGACCTATATTCACAGTGGCAGTTTTCCACTGTGCCCGCCAATCACGTTGCACACCGCAAAAAAGGACCACTTCCAGCACATCTTCAAGCCTCAGACAAGGCACCGATCTTTGGCTGAGTATTTCGGCATCACCTCAGCTCTGACATGCTCACCGAAGAGGTGCAAGAGATGGAGCGGCACAGCTCAGATCACCAGATGTATGAGTGTGTCTGAACAGCAGTGGGCCAGTATGGCAGACGCAGCAGGAGCTCATGAAAACAGGCCCATAAGCCAGAAATCTAGGGCATTCTGCCAATTAAATTATTAACCTCCAGGCATATTTAAACGAATTGAACATATTCAGCTTTTCCAGTTTTACTCCTTTTGCTACACTCAGTAATACATATGTGTCACAGTGCTATCCCTTCCTAATGAGTAAGGTGCTTTATGCAGCTAGGAAAACACACCAGGGAAAGCTCTGCACTTTAAGAAACTCCAAAGTACGGCTCCCACTGGCTTTTGATGGGAATTCCACCCTTCAGGCCCACAAATGCTTTTGAACACTTAGTCCATCAATGCATGTCGTTCTTTGTAAGCGTGGCTCTTTGGCACTGGGGAATGTCTGACTGCCCTTCCAACGTAATGTGAACAGAGAAGTGAAGGAGAGAGAAAAAAACTTACCTTACTTCAAATCACAGAGCAGGATTGGCTTATTAATCTGTTCCATATAAGAACATTCATATTTAATATATTTGACAGGGTATTTTGAGAGGGTTGGGGAAGTAGAAACTACTTTTACACAGTCAGAACAAAAGTAGCAGGCAAAACCAGGTGTTAAAAATTTAAGCCTTTGACTCTGAGGAGTTTCCCGTATTATAGTTTCTTGTAACCATCATATTTTAATTGAATAGGTGAACATCATTTTACTAGTATGCTCTAGCACCATCTAGCTTGCACCTAAGGTAACAAAGCTCAATTATTTTCTCCTCAAGCAGGCAAACTGTGATAAGAACCACCATTACCCTGAGGCAGATGTCAGAAGACATCTCCTGAGGAGTCAAGAGAGCTGTTCCTTTTTCCCTGATACTTGACACAAATGCCAAGCGAGATTTTGCAAGCCGTGAGGGCTCTCTAGTCATGCCTCCATGGGGCTCATCAGCAATATTTGTGGGGACCTCACACTTTGGGGTGGGCTTCTGGCTGGCTTGCCCACTTCTCCCTGAAAAACACTGCAAAGATGGACCCTCACTTGTATGGCACTGGTTTGCACTGCAGTACCAAAGAGTGGAGGAAGCCAAGGTAATGAGATGAATTCTCCTTTTCCCGGTCAGTAATGGACACAGCCAAATGACAGCACCTTGGTCTTGGGGTGCCCACCGCAGAGCTCCAGGAACCACATCACCCACTCACGATGGCTACTGCATATTTCTTGCAGATGGAACAACCCTAGGCTTTCTGTTTGGCTTAGTTAGGTCCACTGAAATGAAGGAACGAAAAAAAAGCAAGGCCTCCAGGATGAAGCACAGTACATGTTTTGTTTGCAACACGTTGCACCAGCTCTGTTACACAAATGGCCATCTCCCTACAAATGGAATCATGGAAAGAGGGGAATGTTTGCTCCAGAGACATAAAAAGGTGGGTGCCTGGCCCCCATCTGGAGCCCCATCTGGACCAGAGCAGCTTAGCACGATGCAGCATTCAGTAGAAGCAATTTCACACAGTTCTTGCTCCATACCAGCTATTTTCCTGCATTTGTTGCCAAAAACATGGGCTTATCTATCAAAGGGAAAGCCTTTATATTCCACGATATGTTAAATGAGACTTTTTTTAAAAAAAGTCTGGCATGGTTACACTGAAGCAGAGCAATGCATCAACCCTGTGTCCTGGGAGTCTCCAGAGCCCAGGGAGGGAGCTCTGTTAGCACTATGAAAGTAAATGTAGGACATGTGCTTTTCAGCACAATTTGAAAGGTAAAATCTTCCCACAGGGGAGGCAGTAATTGAAGAGAGAACTGCACAGGAGCCTCTGGAGGCATTATCAATATCTAGCTGGGCATATACCTGGAGAAGAAAATTGACACAAATCTGGCTAAAACCTGTAGGAACAGAAAGCAAAGACATGAGGTGTCAAGATTTTATAACTCTACTGTCCAGAGAAATGCTGTAAGTCCAAGATGAATCATGAGGAAAGTAACCTTGGTTCTTTCTTCCCATCCTGTTTAAAGCTTGTGCTCCCAGATACAACATGCAATAGTGGCCACTTTTCCTCTCTTCCCAGAAGATGAGCCAACAACTCCACTCAGCCAAGGCAGAACTTAGCTTCTTCTGAGATAAGCACATTTTTGTACTAGCCTTTTTGGAGAAACATAAATTTAATCCCACAGGCAGTGAGATTTCACCCAACATGAAACTGTCACACCATCAGTATGATGCCTGCTGTTTTGAGAAACATTATCGGACTACAAAACTCCTTGGAAACTTACATGAGCTGCCTCTTTGGCACCTATGGAAAGGCAGGCACACAGCAGAGCTTAGGAAGAGGGGTTAGGAGACACCCGTGAGAGATCACAGGTGAGCCACTGGAGACTGTTTTGCAATTTGGAAGATGCAGTTGCTGCTCCTTTCTCTGCTAGAGCCCTCTTCGGTAACCTCAAGTATAGTAGTCTGAGCCTCTGTTGTCCCTAGCTCAGCTTGACAGCTTATCACCTTCTCCCCACTTTATGGACATCTGAGCTGCCTGTCAGTCAAACTGCCATTAATGTATTGATATTTTAAGGTACACCACCATCAGTGCTGGTTTGCCCTAGACGTTATTCTGTTCGGGGCTGAGCCACCTTCATATTCTGAGTATTTACCTCTTTACAACCACTGGGAGTGAAAGCTTGCAGTTACCTCAAAAGCATAAATAACTACAACCTTTGTTGGCAAGTATAACGTCTTTCTGTTAAGCAAAAGTTATGTTGCTTTCCTCTTTGCTGCGATGTGTGGGTGAAGGTGTGCAGCCCATCTGTTTCTGGTTTGATGCTGTTCAGTTCAGATGAGACAAGAACACAAAAACTTGATTCTTGATTTACGCTTAAGTCTAATAGCTTCATTTTAAGGTTCCACAAATGTCCTTGGCCTCCACGAGGCAATCAAGCCTAGCAAATTACTTCTGGAAATTGCCCATGCCAGGAAAATGTGCAGCCTGGGTTAGACACACTTGAAATGAGTGGGCTCGTAAGCAGCAGTGACTGAGCAAAGCTCCACTGTTTTCTAAGGATTTTGATAAAACCCTAAACATTACATAATTTATCAGTGGTGACAGTGCCTCTCACAGCCTCTCAGGTTGCTTGAAATACATTTGTAACCCAGATCATCACCGAAATGCATCAGGTACCACCAAGGTGATGACACCACCACTTCACCAGAGTTTTAGGACAACAGAGACAAGACATCAGATCCTCAGGTTTTCTTCACCTCCTCTGCTAGTTGTGGTGGGTTGACCCTGGATGAGCACCAGGTGCCTACCAAAGCCCCCTCCTCAGCTGGACAAGGGAGAGAAAATATAATGAAAGGCTTGTGGGTCAAGATAAGGAGAGGGTGAGATCATTCACTAATTCCTGTAATGGGCAAAATAGACTCAACTTGGGGAAATTAGTTTAATTTATTACCAATTAAATCAGAGCAGGATAATCAGAAATAAAACCAATCTTAAAACACCTTCCCCCCACCCCTCCCATCTTAACTTCGCTCCTGATTTCTACACTTCCTCCCCACCAGTGTTGAAGGGGGCTGGGGAATGGGGGTTGCAGTCAGTCCATCATACTTTGTGTCTGCCGCTCCTTCCTCCTCTGGGAAGGACTCACTCGTTCCCTGCTCCAGAGTAGAGTCCCTCCCACGGGAGACAGTCCTTCCCACAGGCTGCAATTCTTCACAAACTGCTCCAGCATGGGTCCCTTCCATGGGGTGCAGTCCTTCAGGTACAGATTGCTCCAGCCTGGGCTTTTCTCTCCCCAGGCCCACAGGTCCTCCCAGGAGCCTGCTCCTGTGTGGGCTTTCCATGGTGTCACAGTCTTCTTTCGGCATCCACCTGCTCCAGCATGGGGTCCTCCTCAGGCTACAGGTGTATCTCTGCTCCCCCATTACCTCCATGGCTGCAAGGGCACAGCTGCCTCACCATGGGCTGTACGGGAACCTCTGCTCTGGTGCCTGGACCGCCTCCTCCCCTCCTGGTGTCTGCAGAGTTGTTTCTCTCACATATTCTCAATTCTCTCTCTGGCTGCAGTTTCTCTTGGGCAGCTTTTTTTTTCCTGCTTCTTAAATGTGTTATCCCAGGGGCACCACCACTGTCACTGATGGGATCGACCTTGGCCAGCAGCAGGTCTGTCTTGGAGCCAGCTGGCATTGGCTCTATTGGATATGGGGGAAGCTTCTAACAGCTTCACACAGAAGCCACCCCTGGAGTCCCTCTGCTACCAAAACCCGGCCACACAAACCCAATGCACTAGTGCGGTGGGAACAGCTCTCTTCTGTACATGAGGCAGAGGACGAGGCTTGCAGACCCAGTGTAATGTCATTGGTGCAGGTCACATTGAGCTAGCGCTTGTGTTATCTCCCTTCTGAACAAGAGCAGACAGGCCCTAAGGCCACAGTGTCTGCAATGCTGGCTCTGGCAGCCCTGGGGAACAGCCTCCACTCCTCCGCCACAAAGGACTTTGGCAAAAAGGAGTTGGGGCAGGCACTGACTTTGGGATCATTCCCATTTTTGCTGTGCCAAATCTTTAGGGAGCAACTTGACTGGTTTGTTTTCCTGTCAGCAGCTTCATCACTAAATTGGCTGGTGAGTTATGAAGCAGTGATGCCAAAAGAGCAGCAATGTAGGGAGCCTGATCACAAGACAACAAGCAAAACCTCTCCTTCTGTCTCAGCTGCAGTATAGCTTTACTTGTTCATGGGAAAAGGCCTTAAGGTTGGCAGTCAAGATGTTTCAACTTAATTTTGCTAACATGTTAAGTCTCCAAGACTTGAGTATTTTTCATACAAGGTGATGAAAAACACAGGAACCAGGCTCAGCAGGGACACCGGAGCGATTGAGATATTCCCAGCTCAGCATTACGCCAGGACAAACCATTTTCAAAAACCACATTTTCCTGCCTGCAGGTTATGATACGCTCACAGGGGCAGAAAGCCCATTACCAGCCCTAATCTAAAGCCCATCCTTCCTGACTCGGTGTCCACACAACATGGCCACGCCAGCGTTTTCCTGCGCTGAGGGCCGGGTCCCTCAGAGCACTCCCACCCCTGGGCAAGGAGCTCACGGGCATGCAGTCAGAGCACGTGCACAGCGACAGACAGCTCGTCTACCAACGGCGTTTGGCAATGCAGAATGATTTCACAGAGGACGCTCCATCTGTCACTATGTTCTGCAGCAGAGCCTGACCTCTCTAGCACTAAGGAAGCCCCAGCAGATTAACATTTAATGATGCTTTCAGTTTTAGCCCTTGTAATTTTTCATATTTTAGAGAGCAGACATAGAAGAGGAAGAAAGTAATATATTATGTACAGCATATGGGTCGTCTTCTTGCAACCATCTCCATTAATATGCTTGACTTTGACAGGTTTGGATTTATTCTTCTTTCTGCACTGAAAAAAATTTCTCTACTTACACTTTACTCCAGAAACAGAACATCAGCTGCTTCTTGTATACACAGACCATTTTTGTTTTGATTTGTGTAACCATGATACCTAATTCAGTTTAAATAAGTAAACACAGGGGGGATGGCTCTTGGTAGCTGTCTGAACAGAAGCAAGGAAACTAAACCTCGCCAAGACAGATAAATTGAGTGAGATCCTTCAGGTCACTGTTTGTTGCCTTGAAAACTACATTTAACCACATATCTTAATGCAAAAATAAATCCTTAAGGGACAGTAAAGTGAACCAAAACCTCAGATTTTGCATTCTTTTTGTTAAGCAGTTCTATATTTTATGCCTGTGAAGCATTCAGCCTGTGCCCTGAGCTGAGTAGTACCACATGGACAAAGCACCTGGTGATCTGCTGTGTGTACCCAGAGGACCACCCATGCTATGTGGAACACCAGCTGAAGTCAGGAAGACCGTCCACAAGCACAGAAGACATTGAAGGAACAACACTACAGTATGAAAGCTCATGAAATACATATTTGGTGGCCTGGCTGAGCCTCTGATGATTTAGGTTAGTATTTGTAGGAAAACACAAAAGCCAGCAGAGACATCCCAAGCTGCTGAATATTTCTGGAAGATAAGGGCAAGAATTTTGAATTTGGTATGATACTTAGCAAGGCAATAGACAGATCCTTAAAGCAAGTAGATCACAAAATGATAAGACTACTACCAAGAGGATAACTGGAGCTACTTCAGCCATGATGTAGGGGGAGCTAGACAGGAACACAGGAGGCTACAGGGGAAGAGCATCAACTGCGTGCCGCTACCAGTCACTTCTGCGACCAGAGCCCAGCTGCTATGTGCGCTATATTAAAGAAAATACCTGGGATGGCTAAAGTCCAATGAAAGTAAGAGCTGTGCAGTCACGAGGAGAAAACCAAGGCAATTAACCTGCCCCATCCAGTAGCCTTTTGGGGTTTGTGTTTTTTAAGCAGTGCCCATGAGCCTTCAGCAGCCAGACAAGTGATGCTCACCAGCATCCTACCAGCAATGGGGTTACCACAGCAAGCTGCTAATGCAAGTTGCTATGTCTGAAGAAATTGGAGCTTCAAAAACTACCATCAATGTCTGAAATACTGACAAAAGTAAATTGAGAAGAGGGGAAGTCAGAACTGACTTTTTTTTGCAGCCAGGACCTTCCAAAGTAAGAAAAAGGAATTGCTTTTTGAGGCTTTAAATTGCAAAATCATAAGGTTGCAGCAGACTCCAAACCAGCCCAGAAACTGAGAAACATGACTTTGAGGAAAGGGTACCCCACAAAGGCTTAAGACACCCACAAGAAGATAGAGAAAGAACTGAGCTGAAGTATATATCATTCCTCAGAGTGAGAGAAGAGCTTCTAGAAAAATTTTGGGCCCTGACTCTTCAACCTGCAAATCTTACAGCCCCTTGCTAAAGCTCAAAGCAGATAGCAATGGCATAGTATTTGAAAGGCATTTTGAATAGTCAAAATGGGCATTTAAGTACAACTACGGAAACAAAAGAGTAGAGCCTAAGGCCAAACCAGGCTCCTTATAGCAAAATTATGAGGTATTAATTAATATGCATTATTTATAAGCATACATCATAATTTTGTGCTCTCTGCCCCAAACATATGCACTGACACAGTCCCCAACAGCAGGGAAGGGAAGAGTGCAGTGACAACCTGTAGGTAGATCTCTCTACCTAGGTAACATTTCCACTGAGTACCATCCTTAAGCGTAGGATCTTGGCCAAAGTATAGGTGGCATAACTACAGGATATGACTGCTTTAACCACCCCTAGATGCAAAGATATCCAAACCCCTCAGCAAGAATATCCACAGTCTTAATTAACCTTCTGAGAAATCAGGAAAAGACAGATTATTCTTAGTTACTGCCTTGTTTTGTTAAGGAGAGATAATTGAAAAAACACATGCTAAAGTGATTGCCTAATCATCACATTAAATTAGTTTAAAAAAAAAAAAATCAACTCATCGTGATCAAATAGTCATTTACAAAAAAGCAACAACACATAGAGCAAACTACTTGTTTGGGGTGAATCTCATCCAGTCTGGACAAACAGCCTGTGTGGAAGGAACTTTGCAGAGCAAGGAAGATTGAGGCTCTGCCCCAGGATCCTTTAGACTAATTTTGGCAATCAGAGCATCCTTCCCGCTGCTCCATGACCTTCCATTTGAGAATGTTTCCTGTCCCTTTGCTGTGCATCCTGAGGATCCTCTGATGCCTGGATCAGTGTTCACCCTTGCAACAGTACCCTGGGCCTGTCCATTCCCCTCCCGCCAACAAGGTAAAGTCAATGAGAGTCCGCATGAAGAGCTTGCACGACTCTATGCCTCCGAAAGGCAGGATTAGGCCTATTGACAACAAAAGTCCTCTTCACCCCCATCCCCTAATAGTACTCTGTTAATCTAGGTTTTCAGGGAGGAAATGTGTCAGCCAAATGCTGAATGAATTATTTGTAAGTAATTTAATCTGAAGAGCTTTGTTCCAAACTCATGTTAAGGTTCTGCAGATGTAACAAAGCGTTCAGGACACAATTTATTTTAGGCATCAGCAATATGCTTTAGGCAGAAATCTCGATTTGTAAATACTGCATTCTGGCCCAGCAGATTTCCTTCCTGATAGACCATGACCACTTCATAATTCTAGGGCAAAACCATGAAGATTAATAAAAAGCAGAAGGAGGATTTTAATCAACACAGCCAGCTGGTCTGTGGTTTAGATTATGTTGCAGAAGGGAAAGTGTAACATTAAGATTGAATGAAAAATGCAAAGCACTGATTACCCCGCAGACTATCTCCACCACCAGCTAAATTAACATTAAACTCAAATTTGCAAATCCTGTGCTTATATTATTCCATGTAAGCAATTGCAATATATTTAACATCAACTAGAAATTAAAACATCCGCCTTTGAAATAAGGAGTTTTGTTTTAAATCCTGTTCACAAAAGTCACTTTCCTTTCTACCCGCTACTAAGATGACCTGTTTCCTCTAAAAATATTGTAAAAAGTTCCTTTTTTGGAGGAAACAGGATGGCTGGAAAGCAACTAGCAAGGGAAGAGGAGAGGGAGCCTTCTCAAAGCCCAGGAGCAGGAAGATGAAGGCTTTTCCAATACAGGGGCATGAAGGCAAAGGTGGGGAGCTGTGGTCGGCAGGGGTCAGCTCTGGGTGCCTGGGAGAAGGCGGCTCCTCCAGGAGCTGGACCCGGAGAGCCGGCAGAGGCTGCGGCCACGCTGCTGCTCCTGGCCGGCAGATGTAGGCTGCTGCCAGCTGCTGTGGAGTGGAGGGAGAAGGGGGGAAACAAGCCGGCTGGACCCGGGCCAAGGAGCAACAAAAAAGGCTTGTGTGCCATTGCCACAACGCCCTGCCCCGCCAGCCACCCAGCCTGCAGAGCACCATAGCAACCAGGGTTAAAATTGGGTCAGGATTGCCAGTGTGAAACCCATCATTTCGAATTCAGGGCTTGGGCTTGCACTGAAAATGTTTGTTCATGTGCTATTTTGACAGTAAACACACTATTTGGGGAAGCTGCAGTGGGGAGAGGAGACTATATCTATGAAGAAGTCAGTGCCCCAAGTGCTGTGAGTGCATGATATTTTCTTTTTTTAATCTACACTGGACCCGGACAAGACGCACAAGGACTAACTGAAGTGCCTTCATACATCTCAAATCTCACTGCCGCTCTAGTAGTTCTCAGTAAGTCCCACATCCTGAGCCCCGCTGGGGACCATGGAGGCTGGGACATGCGGGTGCCTGAGCCCGGCCTCTCCGGGCAGTGCCCACGGAGCCCTGGGTGCACCCGCCAGGCTGCTGGGGCCAGCTACCAGGATGCAACCACTGCTCAGCGCACCCTAAAGGCTGTCAGGAGGGGAAGCAAGTCAGTGGACAACATATATGTAATCTAGGAATGGGACATGCTTATGCCTTGGTCTTTCCTTAGAAAGCACTGTTCTTTCAGCCAAATGATTTTGAGAGCATGGGTCACAGCCAGCAGCTGTCACTGCAAGTATTATTTGGTGGTTTAAAATTACTCATTCCATTGTAAGCAAACACACTTATATATTAGAAAAATTTAACAAACACTATGCATGCATAAGAGCAAGGGAGGGGGCGTGGAAATGTAACAGTGAAAACTGTTTCTTCCAATTACTTGGATTGCCATTGTCCAGAAAAAAAAAAAAAAAAAAGTTAATTCTGTTTCCAGAGAAACATTTTTACAGCTTAACAAGGATTTTGAGCATCCAAACTGAAAAGCTAAAGTTAAACCTGTACACTCCCCACTGGGCCTGATTTTTCAAAAGTGTTGAGCATGTTGTTTTACTAGAACAGGGTCTGTTCAATTAGTCCCAAACATATATAATCCGGACACATACGAGCATCTCAGTGTGTTTAACACATTTACTCTTACAACACTGCCCCACTTACAGTTCTTCTTCCCCTTCAGGAAGGGAAAATACTACTGTGTTATCAACACTGTTTTCAGCACAAATCCAAACCATAGCCCCATACAAGCTACTCTGAAGAAAATTAACTCTATCTCAGCCAAAACCTGCACAGGCTGACACTCCTGGGGCTGGCTGGCTGAACCTGCGGTAAATGCACTGTACAGCCCACGTGTGCTTGGCAATTCAACGTGTTCTGAAAACACTATCCAAGGGGAAAGAGAATTAAACCATTTTCTGGGATTTCCAGGTGACCAAGCACCTGTCTGACTCGCAGACAAAAGAGCCATAATGCAAGTATATGCTGAATCATTTCATCAGGTATGTTCTCTTGCACTTTTGGACATGCTGTATGTGAAAACCCAGCAAAGTTCTGCTTTTTCAACTACACTAAAGTTCTAGATGGAAAAAGAGGGCATGTTCAGAGATGCTCAGGGTTCTGTTACACTGGAGTATTTTCTCCTGGCCCCCTGATCCACTAACTCATTCAGTGATAACCCCAACATAATCAGTGTCATGAAGGTACAGAAGTAATCTGATCCCCATTTAAAATGGTCAAAACATTACTGTTAATATGTCATCCCATTTTAAAAAGTCTTTCAGATCACTGTCATTCACAGATTTTCTCAGGAACCTGAAGACTATCACAGTTTTTCAATGCCAAGTATTTAACTTCTGCCAGGTCCTCCCTAGCTTTTGCCAAGGTGGATTTTTGTTACCTCAGCCTTCATACAGCAACTTGTCACCTTAAATCTGAATAAAATCTTCAAGAATACCTCTACTAAAAACGTATGACAGGAGTAAAGAACGAGTTAAAAAATCTTTAATGGGCAAAGTAATTTGTAATAAAATCAACACAAGGTTTTTCATAAAGAAAATTGTTGCTATCCCACATGCATCTCACCCCAGATTCTAATCACAGGATTTTTTTTTTTTTGATGACAGGAAACACTGGGAGCTTATATTCTCCTACTTCAGTGTTCTGTGCCACTGAGGAGAGTATTTCAAACCAGAGCAGTGTGATGAAAACCAGGTGGGTATAGAAATGCAAAATTTTTATTCAAAATGCACAGGCATTATCATCTGTGATCAGATGGCCCTCAGGTATGGACCATAAAAAACTAAAGGCACAGACTTCCGATGCTTTTGGATCAAGAGTTCCAAGTCCACTTACTCTCTGGGATGTTACAGAACATGTGGTCTACACCATAAATGCTTCCAAGGAAAAAAACCCAAACCCATACCCTTATATATTTAAGGTCAAAGTAGAGAGTCATTTAAGGCAACCCTCCTCACTCCCTGGACATTGCAGTCAACCCCAACTGAAGCACATACATCTAAAAAAAACAGTAAGAAAGTTATCCTTAAAGGAAATCCCAAAATATTGACAAAAGAAATGCCAAACAAAGGCACAGGAACAAATTAAGCTCTCCCATAGTACTGTTAGGCAATAAATACACAATTAAGACACACTGGTGTTAACAAAGACTGTGGTCAGCTCTTTTTTAGGGATTAATTTTTCTTCCTAATGTTTTTCTTGCACTGCTAAATAAAGAATTTCATTCAGAGTAAGGTTGTTGAAATGTAACTTTTACATTATAAATCATTAAAAGCCTACAGTTTCTCCATTACATTTTTTTCCTCTTCTCTACACAAAATGAATGATTGTTCTAAACATCCCCCACAACACTATTTATACTGTACTTGGTTATTACATCTGTTTTCCTTCTATCTGAGCAACGAATGTGGAATTTCATTCAAATAACTTTACCTTAAAAATACATTTCCTAAATATAAATAGAAAGATTTCTCCCATGCAAGTGTAAAATGCATCTCAGAAAGCCACACAGGCCAGACATTATTCTTCTCAAATATTTCTATTCTTTCATCACACCAGCACATATCACAAAACACCAAGAAAACAAATAACCTCAATTTAGGAGTAAATAGTTCATTCC
>NW_010125294.1:95162-112050 GCF_000699245.1 Pterocles gutturalis
TTTGTTGGGTTTGGTTTTTTTTAAAAAAAGTAGCTGAAACACATCTCATTCAAACAGCAGCAGCATCCTTACATCACACAATTGTAATGGTAATAATGGTACTGCTTTCTGAAATGGAAATACTTACACAGACCGAGGAATTGATCTGTTGTTCCCTAATTTACAGCACTTATTTTAGAGGGAATTTGCACAGTGCTACATTTCTCTCTCAAAGTTTTGTTTGGTTTTGGTTTTGTTAGTGAAAAAAACCCCATATTTTTATATAAATAAAGGGCAGCAGATACTAAAATAAGGTATTTGCCTGTAGGACAGACGGAGGTCTCCTGACTGCAAACAACATTTTATTATCGTACCTTCTTCTGAAGACTGGAGCATATCCCAGCTCAGCGTAGCTTCTACCCATTTGTTCTTGTCTGCTATATGTACAATATCATATAACTTCACTATGATCAATGAGATTATTTATTTACACGTCATATACTCTATTGTCTCAATGCCCTTTTAGAAACAGTTCCTGGAAATTCAGAGCTATGGTTGTTGTCACACACTTTATTTTTCTCCTCTTTTTAATTTAAAAGTGAAACAGAAAAGTGTCATACAAGTCAGCAAGAGGTTTAAAAAAAATATCCAGGGCCATTTACAAGTCTTTTTTTCATATCAAGAGCTTCATTGTCTTTTCCCCAAAGAACAGAATGATCAGCAACATTTTAGTTACATTGCCGATAAAAATAGAAGTAGTAATCAGTAAAAAACATTCCAGCAAAATAAGGATCTGTTGAGCAGCCTGCAAAACCCTGCAGAAGAAAAACAAAGGAGATTGATATAGGATCTTCTCTCAGTTCAAATGCTACTTGTCTTTTACTGTTTTGCCGTTTGAAAAGGCTTACCGGTGCAGCTACACGGAAATAGTATGCGCTGTCGTACAATTTAGCTACAGGGAGAATCCAAATATGGTGACGTCCCTAGATGATAAATGATAGAGATTAGATAACCTTATTTCACATTAAATTGGAGAGAAGGATAGTGTCTGGAAACATTTCATTGACAAATGCAGTGCAAAGTAATTACGATAACAAGACTTGATAGCTACAGTCAGAGTATTTAAAGACAAAGTGGTGACTTTAAACCCTGCAACTGTGGGTTTGCTGTGATCAGCTCTGCACAGGAACTGACAGACACATGGCTCCCAGCGACACTCAGCTGGCTATGAATAACTGAACTCCCTCTCTAGTTTTCCAAGCAAATCCCACAATAAATAGCGATTGCTCCTGATGTGCCAGGTGGCCCAAGACCTTTAAAGTGTAATAGTAGCAAATGGCAATTCTGCTGACTTTGAAACAGCAACTTTAGTAGTCCTCAGAAAGCAGTGAAAGCTCCTCTATATATACTAAAGATATGAGTAGCATCTTCACTCAGTATTTCAAATACAGACACTGGCAAGATTTCTTGCTATTTTTGATTGCAGTGACCTGCCATGTACAAAGGAAATAATATATCTTGTATCTGAAATGTTTATGCTACATTGAATAAAATAAAACCTCTTTTTGACCTAATGGTCCTCAGTAATTTTTATTTCATCAGTTTCTTCTGTCTCAACTCCTTCATCTTTCCCTCCTCCCTTCGCTTTCTGACATATTCCCTCTTTTGGAGACGATAAGTTCACATGATACAACTTATGTGAGACTGCTGAGTTCAAATGACTGAGGTCCTGCCCTTTAGTAGGGAATGAGCCTTCCAGTCCCTAGGGAAATCCTCTTGAGAAAAAACCTCTTCAACTAGGCAGTGTTTCTATTCTGAGTCACATCAAACCTGAATGCTCACTGCTGCTGGAGGCTAGTTAGCTTTAGTCTTTTGATGTGGATTTCAGGTTGACACAGGAAATCTCTTTGACCAGTTTTGGCAGTAAGCTTCAAAGATATTTATGCATTGCGAAACTCTCTGGATCTGACACCATTTCAATTTTGTTGGAATTACGGCAGACAGGTCAAAACTTGGACAGTTTTGGCTTTCTGATGGCTTTGCAGCAGTTGCAGACAAGCCTGTAACTTTTTGCAAAGACATTTGAAAAGTTGATTAGAAAGTTAGCTTAAGGGTTCAAGTATTTCAACTGCTCTAATGTGACAAAGCACCAAAAAAGTAATTTAAAATCAATTAAGAACATATGATGTATGGCAACATAGATCAGAAATCTAAAGACTCTGAAATGACTTCCAACTTCACAGAAGTTTCTCCTACAATGTGTTCAGAAATGCTACTATCCTTGCTTCTGCCTTTCCTACTGTTTTAGACAGAATAAACATATCCAAGCAATGCACACAAATTGAGGCCTTGAATGAGTCTTATATTTCCAGAGAATTTGAAGGGAGTTTAAAGCCTTCATTAATTTACTGGAGACAATCAAAAGTTTGCAAGATCCAGTCTCTAAATATTTTTTTACTCAGAAAAGCTAACATATTTTAACAGCTTTTATCCTATTGAGGCAATCCAGAGAATGACACATAAACAACTCTTGCTTTTACAATGAAGAATTTTCCCTAGAAAGATTTATTGCTAAACTGCTGTTCACACAGAAATAAAGGGAAATATTACCATTGTTTCCAGTGAATTCAAGACTTAAAAATTGGGATTCATTACCCATAAGACAATAATGAAAACAGTAGAGCAGATGAGAGTTTGGAGGAGACTTTCTCCTAAGGCCCTAGTGAAAAGTACTCCCATTTGTTAAGTATCTCTAGAGAGATAAGGAGTTATAGTGGTGAGTTAGGCTGAAGTAGCCTCAAAACTGCCCTTGTAGAGAGTCACTAGACAGGATTTTTACAGAAGTCAGCAGAAAACTGACTCTTACAAAAAGGCCGCATCTCATGATCATACCAAAGCCAGCTATGACTGGCAGACTCCAAGTACCACTTGTATTTCTACTACCTTAATCAAAATTAGAATTTTGCAGCCATTAATTTTATAAAAATGATCACCACAAGCCAGAGGATTGATGCAAAAAATCTTACCTGTGTGGTTTCTACAAAATTCTTCCTGCTGTTTTGGCTTGAAGAATAACGGGAGCAATAATTTCCAAATGTGACTTTGCAGAGAAATACAATTAATGGTTCTGTGGTGCTTCAAGAAACAGGGAAAAATTAGGATCTAGCTCATTGCTCTTAAATAGAAGAATCACATATATAAATACAATATACATGCAGTGGGAAAAATCCAAAGAATTGCATTGTGGAGAAACAAAGCAGAGGAGCTTACTTCGCTGGTTGATATGGAGATAAACCTAAGCCACCAGCCTCTAATCTGGTCCCATTCCCTCCCACAAACTGAGGGTGTTTTTTATTTGGAAACTTGGGTGATCTTTACAGTTGTTAACATAAATCTAGAAACATACACTAAACTTCCTCAAACCTTAAGCATGTTCATACCAGAAGCTACTGTATGTGACTTTTTATACAAATTAATGGTCACGACATGCTTGAGTTGCAGGGCTTACATGATGCGTAGGCATAATATACCTATGCCAGAGGGCACCTGGGCATCTAAACACAACATCAGCTTTATAGATGACAGACCCATAAGAAGCCCTAAAACAGGGACCTATATAAATAACTTCCATTTACTACTGTACACATGGAAATATATCATTAAAAAGAAGGAAAAATATCCCAGACTTTGTCTGGGAAAGCAGTGGTAAACAGAATTCTTCAACAGCAAAGACCTTGTGGTCATATCTTCTCCAAACTATCCCTAGAGAGTTTCCAGCACTTCCTAGCTTACCAGATGGCTTTTCTGAGAAGAGTATAAACAAACAAAAATGCCTTGGAGATAAAAAGGAACTCAGATATGGCAATGGCTAGCAGGAAAAAAAATGAAAGCAGAAAGTGTAGGTAGGAAAGGTGACGTCAGTATTTACAGTTTATGCTCTGGGGAACAATGAAGCACCCCCAGAAAAATGTCCTTTCACAACCTTCATCAGGTAATTAAGAAACACAAATTTTAAAGCGTATTATTCATATATGGCAGATTGTCTGTCCTAGATGGGCTATCAGTAGTGTGTATTGTTTTCATTTTATTTTATTCATCAGGCATAAAAGTTTTCCAAATTTTTGAAGTAGTTACAGTGTCTTACAATATTTGGACACAGCAATAATACAAATATGTTTGGGTTTTCTTAAGCGTTTTTGGTTTGTTAAGTTTGTGGCTTTGTTTATTGAAAATATATAGCAAAGGTACATATATTGAAAACCCCTCTCCCCCCAAACCACAAACTAATATCCGAAATAAATTCAGCACCTGCTACAGTGAAACTCCGAGTATGATGTATTAATCCCTACATGGGAGGGTTGCATTATTAATGGCATACAGTTAAAAGACATATTTTAAGTTGCTGTAGAAAACAAGCAGGCACTTCAGGAGTTCTGTTATGTTTCCTCTTCTCTGAAAAAGGAGGATGTTTACAAGGATAATATTCAAGATCAACAGACTGGACCTCAAGACCATGCATAACTTCACAGAGCCCTTTCTTGGAGAGACTGGAGTCATGAAATGTCATCAAGCAGAACGTTTGGCAGCTGATCTGGCTATCGCTGGCCTTTCTCAGAAAAACCCCCAAAAGAAAGAATTTGTTACTTCTGGGAGAACACAGTGGAGGTAGGCTTTTATTTGAGAGAAAACATCTGCTAAGAGGATTACGTTTGCTGCTTATTACCACTGTAAGTCAATTTTATGCATTACCAGAGGTTCCTGCACAAAAAATCCCATTTTACCGTGCTTGGCACAACAGGCCAAAAAAGGTGTTCTCTAGAGTTACATATATATATTCCTAACAATATTTCTCTACACCAAAAAACCTCAAATCCCTAGTCTACAGGCCACAATCCTGCTAATATATCCATACAGGTCAGCTCAAATGATTATTAGACTGAACCTTAAGGCTACTGGATTTTAATATCTGCGTCAATGGGTGAAACTGTCATTGGGCTGGAAGCAGTACTGGGCCTATGCTACAGCAAAGATGTACCCGAAGGTCTACATTAAGGACTTAGTTGTGCATAGATTTGTCCCACTCCTTTGAATAGGGACAAATTTGAAATCAGCCAAGAATTACTATCCAAAAAATGAACCACTGTCTTGTTATGTATGTATTATCTTTAATTGTACTTACTTTATTTCAAGTGAGATTTCTACCTCCATGGGTGTATATTTGTTAACAGGAATAACGTAGCTGTAATTTCCAGGCCTGAAAAAGGCAGAATTAGTGCTCATAAGATTTTGAGACAGGTAGTATCTTTGCAAAAACATGGAAATTGCATTTAAATTTAAAAAGAAAAAAATATGAAAAGGTAGGAAAAACTCCTGCACACTAAAGAAAACAACTGTGAGAAGGAGCCAGCCAAGGAGCCATGCCACATTAATGGTATTCTATTCCACCATAACATAATAAAACAATTTACCTACCTGCACTGTAGATTTTTATTACAATAATGATTGTCAATGCTTTGCTGAGTTTCCAAAATCTGTATGGAACTGATCGTTGTATCAATCCCTAAAAATAATACAAATAATGTTTTCTTCTTGATTATTTCAGAAATATTAGATAACATCATAATAAAATTGCAGTTAATACAGTGGCATCTACTCCCTTGCTTGCCACTACTGGAGTTGCTACAAGTCTAAATTAGCACTCAGTAGAAAGTCTTTGATTGATTAACTTCATTCTGCCATTACAGGGGAGATAAGGTCCTTTCAATTTACAAGGACAAGTATCCTGGGCAGGCACCTAATATTGTTACATTTTATTTAGGGCAGACATTGAAGGCTATTTTGATGGTAGTCCAAATAGGATACAAATGTGCCAATGTTCATTTGAATGTACTAGAAGCCACGCTCAAGCAAGTAACCATTAATTTGAAAAACATTATGTTTGCTGAGAGAAATAATTTGGAATGCAACGAAACTTGTTTCTAATCCTGTGTGCAGGAAAACTACCTAACTCTAATGAATATTATAATTTCTTCATAAAACACTGTCTCGAACTTGCAAGAACTTAGAGTTTTACAATATTCTACATATATGAATATCAGGAAACGTGAATCAAAATATGCTCAGCTAACCAAAAATATATATGCACTTTGATCCTAAGTAAACTGTAGCAATAGGAACAGCTGAAAACAGCGGTAGCAGGATACTATATTGATATCTTCCGAACAGTTACATCCTGAACTTGTAGGAAGCTTACAGTCTGAGGAATGGGAATATGGAATAAAAACTCGAGAAGAAATTGTATTTTAGAACTAGCTCAACGTCTTACATATAAACAGAGGTATATACATTGTGTTTATACATATGCACATGTAAAAATATGTTTCTTAGATATCTAGACACTAGTAATTGAAAAACTAGTTTCTGACGAAAAAGAAAACAACCTCAACCCATAGCTGGTGTACTGATTACCAGAAAAGATCAGGAAAGTAACTGGTCACCAGAGTGCCTGAGCCATCAGCAGATAGCCAGACTCCAGCTGTTGCCTACAGCATGAAGCTGCCAATGTTTTAAGCCTTGCAATGTAACACAGAAAGCATAAGGACGACCTGGTTCAGCAGGCCCAAGCCTGCTCTTCATGTCGCACTGTGAACACTGGTTTTGTGTTTCTGTTCCTCTGTTCGACAGCAACAGTCCCCTGCTTTGCAAATAAACTTGATGATTATAGGCTGACCTGTGCGCTGATTATAAAACATCTGTGTGATAGTATATATTTAACTTTCAGCATGCAAATATCCACACGTATGGTTAAGTGACAAAGAGGAATTAAGCCTGTTCGTCTCAAAGAACTAGCACAGAAGAACATCCTCAGGTAGAGATGGCCCCTTTTAGCAGCTGACATTTTTAACTCATTAGGTCAACTGGGCCAAACCCCAAACACTTCCTTTACACTGCATCATGCATCTCCTGCACACAAATACCACACTCATATGCTTAAGCATTTTGCCATATAAGAGTTAGCAGTGTTGAGCACCTTATAAGTTTTCAGCTCCTGTCAAGAAAAACATCACTTGTCATTTTATTGCACTTGAAGTCTAAGAACTCTCTAGAGAGGGCAGACAATGTCTGTAAAAATCTAATGAAGATACAAGAATAAATTGCAATGACAAGAAAATTATAGTGAATCACAGGTATTTAATAGATTCCTAAGTGCTAATTCTCTATAATGACCAGTTATAAATGAAACTTCTCTAAATTCCAGCAGCAGAATTCCAAGCCTAAAGGTAGCTTTTCAAAGTTATGCAATTGTTCTTTTCAGCAGTATTTTTTTAAAAAATGAGACTTACAGTCATTTCCAAGATCAGGTCTTCCATTAATTGTTTTGACTGGATTTGTTTCAGGTAACATGTTACTTTTGTTTCCTGTGAAAAGATGTATGGACAAATGTCCCCAGGTTAGCCTTGCACAGTTGTAACAAGAAAATACGAATAAAACACCAGAAGATGTTTTATTATCTCTTGGATAAATGCACGCATAACCACAAGTGAAACCTTCAAAATACAAAGCACCTCAATTAATAAGAAAATATATATAGTCAAAAGAAGGTTGTAGATAACAAGAAACAAGCTTTTGAAATTCTACAGTATATATGAAACATTTTAAAAAATAGCCTAATAGGAAAGATTTCATCCCACACACAGAATACCACCAATCGTTATAATACAAAAATTTGTATTTTCGAATTAACTCAAAAGTCAAAGTGAAAGTCAAAATCCAGTCAGGCGCCTCAGCACAAACCTGAAGCCACATCTTTCTTATTAGTGAGAAAATTAATAAATAGGCATCTAACACATCAAGGGAATAACTTAGTTTTTTGAAACTGAAACACTGTTATTTCAAAATGACTGTTTAGAACAGAAGTCACTGCTTCATCGTATAAAAAAATTATTTTACAAAAAGGAAGGATCAAAACACATTATGTCACCGAGATTGAAACAAGACAGTTGGATTGACCTTACTGTTTTATTATTCATTCCAGATTTTGGTTTTCATTTCAGTATTGGGAAATACAAAAATTCAGACTTTCCTCATGCTAGTAGGTGACTGAGAGCATGGAACAACATTAACAACTGGAATCTGAGGACCCAGAAGCAATGTAATACAAAATAATCTCTGGGATTTCTATCATTTTTGTGTTTCATTATGAATCTGTGATACTGCTGCCAGTTATTCCTTGAATCCATTTTCTATTTACTTCCTCATCCTACAAATCTGACAGTTCTGCCAACTTAGGTGGTAACTGCTGCATTTAGCAGTTGTCTGCCGTCCCATTTCTTTACACTGTGATCTGCTGCCACACACTTAGAAAAATGCCTACTGAACACCTGCAGTCAGTTACACATGTACAGTAGGTCTTGAGGCAGATCTAAAAAAGACCTATTAATTCTCTCATTCTTCCTTTTAAATTAAAAACTAGTTCTCAGATCTTCCTTTCACTTTCTGCTGTTTTCTCTTAATAGTCTAGATATGTTAGCAATGCATTAAACATTCCCTACCTTTTTGCATTTTCATTAAAAGAGAACTATTCTGTAGGAAAACCTGTATCCCCTGGTAAAGGCAAAAGATTTCTCACTGAAATAAAGATGTTCTCCCTGTAGATGCAATACTTCATCTGTGTAAGTGTTGGCAAGGATATTTATTACATACTCTGAATTTCTAAACATTTACTACTGTGATGACAGATGACAAAAGAAAGCACAAAGTGGGTACCAGAAATTTGTATAAAAACTAGAATGAAGACTTCACTAAGATTTCAACTATTAAACTGAGTCAGTAACCAGTATAGAAAATCATGTTTACTTGTTTTTTTCTCTTCATAAAATTACTATTTCATTGTCATTTATGCTGATGCAATACAAATGAAATGCAGAAAACAGGACCTTGAAGTTATTTTTATTTGGAGCTCAAGTTGCCAATTGAAAACACCAGGAACCCCCAAAAAACACATGTACAGAAACTCCGAGGGCTTCCTCAAAGGCCCATGTCGGTTATGAATATAATGAGGACAACCATTATCTTCAGATAAGATTCAAAAAAACTCTTCCAATAAATATGGTATCCTTTTTTTGTCCTCAAGCACTTTCTGGTTTTAGTTCACATGAGCTGTAATCTTCTATAAGCAGTAAGAAAAAACCTGCTGATGATTTCTTGTGGTAGTACCTTGCAATGAATCCATTAACTACCATCTAAAGACAATAAATAAAAATGCATGAAGTTGACCAAAATCCAGCAGGAACCCTCACCAAGCCTTTATTGTAAGGGGAGGGACACCAGCGAGAAACAACACTTTAAAAGAAAGTACAGACAGCCTCTGGTTACCAGTGACACTTAACACAAAGGGGCGAGCAATGAGACCTAATGGCATGGAAGCAGAGAGCAGAAAAGGCCCAGATGCTGAAGAGCATTCACTCTCCTCCATTCCACTGAAATCAACAGGAATTGGAAAGTGTAAATCCTTCAGAGAAAGTAGTTCTTAACACAAATAAAGTACAAGGAAAAAGGCCACATTAAGCTGGTCTACATAAAGATGAGATGAATTTTTGTTTAGAAATTTTCTTTTACTTATGAATGTTTATGTTTCTACTTCAACACTCCTAACAGCCTTCTCCTCAACAAATCCAAGATGCAAGGGATTAGGATCTACATTGGATGCACTCAGAAGTAGCATGCACCCACAGAATTCAGGTACTACATGGTGGAACAGTAAAAGGTCTGTTAAATATAAACTCTTAAATTAGTATTTAATTCAACCGTAATGTCAGATAGCTTTATCTTTCCATGAATCAGACTAGTCATCTGATTCTAAAATATCCACTGTGTATCTTGATTATTCCCCATATTTAACTGTTAGCTTTTTGTTCTAAAAACATTTTCCTTTTCATTTATCTTGGCTACAGCTACATTAAGCAGCTTGATGGTTTTCCTTCTGTTTGGATTTCATATTGACATTGTTACCTTCCGTCTGGGGATACATTCAGCTTCATTAAACTTCTGCAGACCTGAAATTTTTCAGTAGCTTGTGTACTGTGACGATTTTTCACTCTTGGATCCACACTTAATGCTATTTGGAGCGTAAGACCTTGTGAAGGTAACGCTTTGTGTTTATTCTTATCTTCTCTTTCCACCTAATATCAAAAGCAGCCAGCTGGGGATAGAAGGTTTTCATATTTCGTTTTCATCTGTCTGCAGTTCTCTCATTTGTAAATGAGATTAACATCTTCTTAATTAATTAATCAACACAAAAACAATACAAATCACTTAGGTATGACCTCTGGAAAGCATTGTATTGAGCTCTATCTGCCACAGGGCTCAGTGCAGCACTAATCACAAGAATCACAAGGACCACTTACATGCAGCTTGTCTGCAGACAACAGCACGTTGCTGTATAAAGAATGGCCAGTGGGTGAATCTCACTGAAACCGGTCATGTGGGAAGAGTGTCATAGCAGCTGGCAATGCCTGCCCTGGCAGACGTTTGTACTTTAGAGGTTGAACAGCATTCGTCCCCGATTTCACCTCAACTTGTCAACTGTGATTGGTGCAAGAATTGCTCCCAAGGCCAAGAAAGGAAGAGTATGAATACTGAGTTTAGTAACACTAACACTTGCTTCAAGACATTGACAATGTTAAGGTCTGGGAAAGAAGAATACAGATTCCAACAACTTGTGCATACCTTTATGTATAAACTCTTTCTTATAAATATTATAAAAGTTGTAAACAATACACCTACTCATATATCACACATAACATTTGGCAGACAATATCTGAAAGAGAATTCATTCCAGTGAAAGTAACGTATTTCACAGAGTTCTGCTTTCAAAAATTCCTCTACTCAAAAACCCTGCTTGAATGAGCAGAGTTTTAACACCAAGTCTTATTTCTGGCCGTTGAATTTCTGTCTCTGCCAACAGAAAAAGATGTGGTATCACCACACTGTGACACCATTAATTGTTTTGGGTTGTTTTTCCACATGTGTTAATTCACTCTCCACTACCCCCAATCAACTCCAACTGTAGCCGAAGGTTAATTAAAAGGGATTAGTGACTTTCTTGTTCACATGAAATCATTTACTGTGAATGGCCAGGAAGAACAGTGACACCTGACAAAACACTTCAGGACTCAAAACTCTTAAAAGTAACCAGGACAGATTTTTGAAAAACATTTTGACTGCAGTGATGATTAGTTATAACACGATTTTTTAAATCCTCTGGTCTATGCTCTTTTGTAGGAAGTTAACCACCTTTAAAGATTCTTGCTGCTTGCCCCACACTTTTCATAATAGTCTTTACTCAAATGGTAAATAATAGAAATTAATGTTTCAACTTACGTTTCTCCTTTGCATTGGTTTCCTCATAACTTAGAGATATGACTTTTGTTTGATGAATTGGACAACAATAAACCGTGTCACAAGGCAACAAGTCACAGAAATTCACTTCAGGGATGCTGCTGACAGGCTGTGTGCTCTGAGAAATTGTGCTTTCCCCCTGCAATGCTAAAGGGAAAGGAAAAAAAAGACAATTCTTTCTAGTGCTGTGTGTCTATTGGCATTTTGTAATAGCACTGAAATTGAAAGCCTCTTATGTGTATGCAGACCAGCAGAGATACAGTACCTGCTGTAGTGGTAGAAGGAGAGAGCGGAACAGAACTTGAGGTACTGCTGATGAAGAAAAACAATTAATTAAGAAAAGGACAGAATTGTGGACCAAAACAGATTGGTCCACAATCTATTACTAATTCTAATTCACTAGCACTAATTTAACTACTTGCCTGTAAATCGGATGTTTTTCAAAAAGTCTGTCATGAATGCTAAGTAAATAGAGGGTCGATATTGTCAAAGCGCTGTAGAAAGAGAATTATTCTGTAGATTTACACCCATCTCTTATTTGACATAATATGAATAATACCTTGACAGCACCTTGTCCAAATGTAGTAATATAAGAGTTAACTATCTCATCACTTCCTCTCTACTGGAAAAAATTTTGACTGAATTTAATGTGGTTTAGATCAGATACTTGTATACAGCTAAATTCAACACAAAATATGGTCAGTTTTCCATTGTAAATAGAATCACAACACCAGTTCAAAGTACTCAGTTCACAGAGAGATTGCAAGTCACAGGTTTTTGTACTGGAAACAGAAAATGGCATTCTCAAAAGTCCAGGCCATATTTTCCTTTCAACAAGTCCAATGTCATAAGTTAAACTTTCAGAGTTATATGACTGCCCACCACACTGGGAGCAAGCCCAGATTCATTTCACACAACAGAATCACTCTGTACATCAGAAATTGTACTTAGGCACAGAATGACTGCATAAAACATCCAGAGTCTCACAAGTCCAGCTTTGGACCTGTAGCACAAGCCACCAAGACACATTCAAGGTGCACCATACATTGCGACATGGACAGAGACTAGTTGTGTGTGCAACGCATGAGTATCTCACTTTTCTAAAATGATTTCAACTTTATAATATTACCAGGCATATTCACTGTTAATTTTAATACATTGTGTTCTTTAAGTAGGAAGAGTGAGAAGAGAAAAAAAATGCAGTCTTCTTTCTGATAAGTAGAAAGGGGAAGGGAGAAACAAGTCAACTTGTTGATAATTAATTGTTACCATAGTGCCATAATAGCAATCAAAGCTATTATAGTCACCCGGAAAATCCTTATGGAGCAAGACTCTTTCATTGTTGACAAAGTGATCTAGAAAAAAAAAAAAAAAAGTTTGGTTAATTTAAGTAGCACATGACTAAGGTAGTACTAGTAGATTAAGAAATACTACACTAGTCTGACTTTAAGTTAACTTTGTTTCTTTCAGATAAACCATACAAGTCATCCTGATATAGAGGACAATGTCTAAAGAGAAAAATTTAATGAAAGGCTCCCTAGAACTGTCAGTAGGCTTCACACAGTTGACGATCTGGAACAAAAAACATTACATAGGAAGAAACGATGGATAAAGTATTTCAAAATCAAATTAAGAACTCAGTAAGCAGTGGCCACAACTAAAAGATGAGCAGCTTCCAGTATACACGAGGGCTGGGATAAACACAGAAGAAAGGTGCTTTCCAAACAAGTGGGATGACCTTAGAGATATTGGAGCATTTGATTGTCATTTCGGAATAAAGAAAATTTGACCTATTATTTTCTCTTGCTTTTTGGCACTGGCAAAAGCAAGGTAGGCAAATGAGCATTAGTTCATCTTAAAGAACAGGACTTAGCAGTCTAGGAAGACTGTCTTGAAAAAGGTCAATAGATATTCCCTAACTCATTCCATCCCTGTGAAAAGGGGTCTCCTCTCTCTGTACCAGGATATGGGCAAGATTAAGTCATTCAGCAATACCAATGACATCCTATCCAGGTCTTAACCACCTGAAAGACAGCATTATCCAGTACAAAACAGGAGATGCTAACTGCAAACCACAGAGAAAGACTCATCCAAAGAAGAAAGCTGAGAAAGAATTATCACTGTGCAGGCTTCCAAACTGAAACCAGCATTTCTGTGTAAGTCTGCACTGCACAATGTGAACACACCTACAGACTCAACAATTCTCTCCTGTTGGTCTCCTCCTTCACACCACTGCACACCATGGCTCCACTCTCATTGTAGGCAAGAAGTGCCTCTTACATATTTTCCATCTCAGTACAGTCAGTGTTTAAGCTTCTAGCATGACACCAGATAATTCTGGGCAAGGAATTTGATTCTATATTTAGAAACATGAAAGCTTTCACCAATATTTCAGCACTTAAAAAAGCTCCCTCATAGGCATATTTCGTATATTGAATTTCACTCACCTTGTTGGATTTTTGCGGGACTGATTTTTTTGATGGCAAAAGACCAGTAACTCGACTATACCTGCTGTAAGGGACAAGATCTCTTTAACATTCAAATGCTTCAGAAACTAATAAAAGAGATCTTTTCAATAGAGTGTTAATGTCACTTGTTTTTGCAATTTTAACACTTAAAAAGAGAAAGGCAGAAGTGTCATCAGACCAATTTTCAAGAACAAAGGCCTCCAGTTAACTTATTCAGGTGAATGCTACTAAATGCTACATTTGATTTAAAAGATAACTTGGGGAAATGGTTTAGAAATAGGAAATTCTCATTACTTCCACTGAGGCACTAATGAAGATTCTTTCTTGCAGAAGAAGCTCTGCAGATTTCTCTTAGCAGCTATTTCCAAGCTCCAGGGGTGTAACTGGACATAATCTACCCTTGCTTTATGCAACTGAAGCAATTACAAAAATGTCTGCAATTTAACGGCCATTTCGAATATTTTGTCAGTAAGTTAAAAAATGTGAGAAATTTGCATTTTTTGCACAACTTAAATGCTGGAAATGAGATGAACTCCACTGTCAAGCAAAATCAGTTTTCACTTCTACCACAGAGACCCCTTTAACAATTTCTGTGACAACTATCAGAGAACATCCCAGACAGAGGTACCTGACTTTGCTCTCTTCACTGACTGTTGACTTTAAACTGCTCATCCGTTTCAGCCTGGCCAGCTTCCTGTTCCACTGTTCCAATTCTTCTATTCTGACTTCCAGATTGTTGGTTAGTTTACAAAGCTGCTTTACAGCACCAACATTCTCCATAAAGATCTGATCCTGAGAAGCAAAACAATGACAAAAGTAGATACAGTATATTCATCAATCAGATGCAACAAGCAGTAATGAGTACAGAATTCACTCACGTAAGGATACATTGAATATTTAAAATGCAAACACAAGTTATCTCACTGTAAATGAAATGCTGTTATGGCTATAAAACTTTTTTTGGTAGAATGTAAAAATGGCTTATGTTCAATTTGCAGTGAATTGAAAATGAAGACTTGCAGAAATATTTGATGATGCTAAAGGGCTTTGTAGACCAAGAATTCAACCTACATTTTACCTTCATAGTGTGTTGAATTTTAAATCTTAACACTGTCACAACAGGCATCCGTAGTGCTGCAGCTGAACATAGATTTCAGAATCCCTTAGCAAAAATGTGTATCTAGCCATATACCTGCAGGATTGACTAACCTGGCTCAGACAAGCCAGAGTTTCTATTCGTGTCGTACACGTAACATCAACGACACAGGAATCAGTAAGACAGGGAAGGATCCAAACCAGAGGTCAAGCTCTGATGGAATAGTATTTTGTTCCCCCCTTCAACCTCTCCAGCCTCTTACAAGAGTACTGTAAATTCTAATATGATCAGCACCACAACTAACACAGTTCAGACATTCTCCATTTACTATATCTGAATATTTTACCCAGGAAAAGCCTTTTGTTCTCTACCCCCTGCTTACAATCTACGTATCAATATGCTCCTGGAGATGCCCTCAGCACAGCCATCCAGGTAATAAGTATTTTATGCATTTCTGAGACAAAAAAAAAAATGGTTTCTGATCCACTGCGGGAGCACGGTAACCATTTATTTTCTTTACTGTGTTTGAAAGAACAGCTTTCTACTACTAATATACAACCAGACTGATGCCATTAAACCTTGGATGAAGCTATTACTGCAGTTAATGTTCCTAAGTGTTCCAATCTAGTCACGCAGAAGGTGAAAGCAGAGTTTTGCCTTTCACTTTGTAAATGCCACACACACCTTTCTTCTACAGGTGACTGCATTCCACAAAAACAGACAATATTTTGTATAAAGAGAACCAGAGCACAGGTAACAGTGGTAAGCTGCAAACTTCTCTACTGCCAGAAAACAGACTGTTTAACTAAAAAGTGACTTCAAAACAACCACCTATGCCTAGAACTGTGAAATCATTTAAACGGTCACTTGTCCTCATGCCAATGATATGCAGCAGCGACCCTTTCCATTCTCTTCAAATTATGCACAAATCTCTTCTAGGTGAATTCAAGTAGCTGAGAAAATGGCTCATGTGGCAAAATGAAGGAATACTTTCTTTGGGAGAAAAGGATTGATGAGCGTTTTACTGCCTCAGTGATGATAAACTCCTGAGCAGAGTGGGGTTGAGAAGAAAGATTCCTGTCCCAAAACAACAAATTTCCACACAGTTGAGACATTTCTCTAGAAAGTAGCAGAGCCTGGTTCAAATGTGTAATGCAATCAATTAATTTTACAGAGTTCAGCCACGCCAAACAGGTAACTGACAAAGAGACACAACCAAACCAGACAATATCTTGCTTATCTGGAACTAAACTTGGAATGTGAGATAACAAAGTTCAAGGCCTCATCACCTGCCTAACTGAAAGCAAAGATACAAAGCACTGTCCATTTACTACTCAAGGTGCTGAGCTATTCTGGAGTTGGGAGCTACAGATATTTAAAGCAGATATTACACCTGGGACATCAGATGTTCCAAAGCTCTGAATTCAATATACATCTTAAGCTGTTAGACATAGATATCTCCTGTCCCAAAGGTCACAGAATTGGCATTCACATGCTCTGCCACAGGCGTCAGGATAAAGAGGAGAAAGCACAGATTGCATTGCAGACATTTCCCTAACCGTATTAAAACAATGTCAAAGTGTTTGCGAAGTGATCTCAGACCTAGCCAAGTAGTCAAGAAAAATCTCAGTAGTAAATAAGCCATTACTGTAACAAATCACCACATCCATGTCACCCTGTAGGGTACAGCAGGCTTTCTCCATTTGCTAGGTCACATCCCTGGAGCACACCCTGGCAAGTGTTGTCCAGAGACCTAAGCTACAGAGGAGAAAGGGAACACGACGGGATCAAACAGTGCTGTGAGACACTGTTACAGGCAGTATTTTGTGTGATATTTCAGCAGAGATGTTTCCATTAGATCCATTTTTGTAGCATTTTTTCCACTAAATCAAAAGCTCAATTGCCCAACCTAGAAGTTTCGTCAAAAAAAAGACCTGACTACCGC
>NW_010125295.1:0-43670 GCF_000699245.1 Pterocles gutturalis
TGGTGGAGGGTTTGTTTTGCGTTCCAGCCTCGCTGCACTTCGGTGCGGTGTTAGTCCTTCCCTACGTGCTCAGTGCTGGGTCTATATATAGTTAAAAAAACAAAACAAAACAAAACCAAACTGGCTGCAGAATTAGATGACTGTCTAGTAACAAGAGAGGAAGAAAGTAAGAGGGGAATGTAGGGGAGAAAATATGTCTCCAGCCGAGATTAAAAAAAAAAGTTGGAAGCGCTCTGGATTACAGTTATTGTGGATACTCTCATTGTCAAAAGTTTCAGCGTGTTCTCTAGTGCTGTTCCATTAAGATTTTCTTCTGATTAATGTATCAGAAAAATGGTTTTGTTTGGGTTGCTTGGTTTCTTCCATGTTAGCTAGACAGATATTACTCTGAAGAGGTGATTTAGAGCCCTGCTGTGCATATGTTTTCAAATTACTTTTTAAATCGGGAATGCAAATAGCATAGCTGAAGGGGGTTGTTTGGAGTGCAAAAAAGACATGTGAGGGTGAATATAACTGATTTTTTTTTCATTTTTTTGAATTAAGATAGATTTTATTTTTAGCCTCAATTCCACGATCGATCCATAAGACCATTATAAATCATAAAGGATGTGTATATAGTAAGCCATCTAAGAAAAATTTTCCAAGTAACTTTCAAATAGCTGGCCACAAGCACTGTTTTATTGCTGGAGATTTGTTGATATCTGTGAGCTCAGCCAGATGACTGCTGATTCTGTTACTGGTTGTTATTTGAGGGTACTTTTTTTTTTTTTTTTTTTAAACAAAGGCCAAAGTTCATGCCAAATATTTGAATGCTGCATAATTGTATGCTTCTGCGTGAAAAGATAGCTCTGTGTGTGTGTGTATTCATGCTTCTCTCTCGCGCAAACAAATGTATGCTTTCTTGGTTGTCAGAATGATTTAATATGCAGTAGCTAATACAAAGCAGCATCTGTTGCATGAAAAAGTGAAGCAAGTAGCTTAGAAATGTGGATATTTGGAACTCCTAAAATTTTCTTCCAGCAACTATAGTGGTTTTTTTAAAAGGAAAAATTAAGTCTCATCTTTTTGGTGCTGAATGACTGTGGCTAAGATTTTGGCCAGTAATGCAAATAGACTTCTCAGCCTTTGTTACTCTGGCTTTGCCTAGTTGAAGCAGAGATCAAAACCTGTAGAGCTACCACCTGATACAAAAGCCTTAAAACCTATATTTTTAAATTCTTGGTAAGCAATGTGCTTTCCACATAGATAATACCCCTATTTACCCTGCTTCCCTGAAATACTTACCATTTCAAAAGAGGAAAAGGACTTGAGCAGCCCTACTGATGTGACCTGTGTCTAGCTGATGCTGACCTGTTAGGGAGCAGAGCCTGAAGCTTTTTGGTGCTTCTTTCCTAGTAACAAGGTGGTTTAGGTAAAGGAGGAAGGTTTTGGTATTTTATGATTCAAAGGAAGCAAGCATTTGGATGGAGGAGGATGCTTTAATTTAGACAAATAGTTTTAATGCTTGAAAATAAGTAACAACCACAAGCAGATGTCACTAGTCATAAAGATTATCACCTCCAAAGGTTGTCCTGGCTGTTCCTGCTGTGCAGAAGTGAATGTCTGTTAAAGGAAATCAGTACAGAAGTTAAAACATTTCATGTTCACTTATGAACAGAGCCTGGATCCTGCAGATCTTAAACCTTCGTGTGAGGGAAGTATCTGTATTTTGATGGTAGCTCCTTATGCGTTTTTAAACATGAGATTTCACATGTATTTTTATTATTCCTGTTTATTGTGTATATGATGGAGATACAAATTAGTGTGGTTAGGTTAGTCTGCTGGACCCTCTGCAGCAGCATACTGAGAGGTTGATAGCTATGTATCAGAGATTGGGGAATGGCTTGGAAAAGTGAAACAGCTTGTCTAGAAATCAGTGTCAGAGCTGGAACTATAACGACGCCTTGGGACTCCAAGAGCTATGTCCTTTCCTCTGGACTATGCTGTCTGTCCTTCTTTATCTGTGAATCTGCTTATCATGTCACTTGAAATTAGTATGTGCAAGAGAGTTTTAGTATGGTTTTAGGTTTGGTTTTTTTTTTAAATAATTCTACAAATGCCTGTTTACTATTTAGTCCAATAAGTATGTTGGGGGGAAAAAGGGGGGAAAAACCATCATTAAGGATTAGATCATGTTGTGCATTGTCTGTAATGCATCAGTAGAGTGAATTACAGTGGAGCTATGCCAGTGATGACTCTGGCCCAGCAGGAGTAGGGTAAGTCCAAAATTAGCTATTGTATCCATGAGACGAAGCAAGTTTCAGATGTAAAAGTGCTTGAGCTTTGCAGAAACATTGCTCACGGGAATAAGGGCTACACAGCACATTCCTGTAGTGATCGGGTAGGATTGGTTTAAGAAAGAACAAGAAAAAAATTAATTTTTGTTATAGCGCTAAGGAATTAGAATACCAAAAACTGTCATTTTTATCTACTTGGAGCTGGAAGTATACATACTACATTCTCACTCCTGACTGATTATTAAACAGTGAATGGTTTATTTGCTTGTGCATTTGTTCAGCATGTGTTACTTTTCCATGTGCTCCATTTGTAAGATGATGTGACAGACACCTCAGGCCCCAGGTTTTTCTGCTGGAAGGACCTGTGACAGACAGCGAAGGCTGGAGGGACCTCCAAAGATTTCAGTGTAACGCTCTGCTGGCAGGATTTTTCGTTCTTGTTTTTCTGCTGGAGCAGGAAGTAACTTCTACCTGAAAAACCTACCAGTCATCGACTGATTGTTTCTTGTGCCACAGTTACACCTTCCTCCCTCCTTCGTCTGGCCCACTGCTGCCAAAGCCCATCCTTCTCCAGAAGGGAGCTGCCTTTAAACCTCTGTGCCCTAAACTGCTGGGCTCTGGTGTCAGGAGCTGACCTAGTGAGCTGTAGCGAGCTGTGTCTGCATGGCATTGAGATGTTTTTCCATACTGTATTGGGTCATAAAGTTGGAAACACACATTCTTTTGCCCATTAAAATATATCCTTTGTAGTAATTGCGTTGATATTGAAAGCCCAGCTTTCAGGATGGGCACTTTTATCACTTTTCAGACAAGCTTGAGAATATTGTGCCATTAGCACGTATCCCAGCACAGCCAGGTGTTTGAGTTTGCATCCTCTCTGCTTTGCTCTGTGAACAAGGTTAGGTCTACTCCAGCTGCTAGCAGATCTTTTTGAATTTTTAATGTCTCTATTTGCTTCCAAGACCAAAGAGTATGGTAAGTGTGCAATGGGATGGCAGCAAAGTCTACACCTGACATTACTACATACCTGCAGAACTCCATGGACTTCTTCGAAGGATGAGTTTCTAATACTGTTCCTGATCTGGAGAGGCCATACTGCGTGCCTGGCAAACCGTCAGCATTTTGCCCTAGAAATAAAGTGTGTTAGGTTGAACTGTGATCAGTTTAACTCTTAACCTATATAGGGGTCTGAACTGCAGAAGCCAGGAACATGTGATGAGCTTTTAGTAATTTCTGAAAGCTGTGCAATATATGCTTTTATGATATATATTATACTTGCTGATATGAGGTGAGATAGTAAATGCTTTGTTTCAAGAGATTTAGTGGTACTACACATATTAAGACATAAATCTCATGACATTTTGTAATATATTTTCATATGCATATTTTTTCTTTTGAACCTATTACTGTATTTATTTTTTTTGTATCACTGGTGGTTTTAGGGGAGCCAGGATTCTTGTATGTAAGGTACACCTTCTTTTAAGTCCTGTTTTTTTTAATTTAGAAAATAGTTTTGGAGAGAGGTGGGTGTTATTGCTTGTGGAGCTCATCTGATAAGGATAGAGTGTACAAACTGAAAAGGAAACTTGGCATACTTGCTTTTTAAAGCAGCTGAACAAGGTGTTCCTAAAATGATTTGCATTTTCATGGAGAAACACAGTTATAATACATAAGTGATTTTAGGAACATCTTGGGTGTGAGCATACATTCTATTGTGTTGGTAGTTGACCACACAATATTTACAAGAATTGGCCATGTACTTAGGATTGCCTCAATACCAGGAAAATATAAAGACTGTAAATATAGAAAATGGCAAAGGCTGTCTGCAAGACTGTGAAATATGATGTCCTTCTTTTGTGACTGGTGCCCATCTGGTTCCAGTAATAAGCAAAGGGCCAGTCACAGTTTTGTGTGTCCACACGCAAACGTGTATGTATTTTTTTAATGCCAGTTTTAAACTACCTTGTTTTCAGTTTGGCCTGTCCCTGTATGTGAGGAACTTTAATATTGCATAGACTTGTTTAAGAATGTCTAGCTTGGCATAACAGGGGTGCACCGGAGATGATTACGGTATGGTCCCTGTGTGCAAACACAGTCTAGCTGCCATTATACTTGTTAGCTCCCTGTTGCCGGTAATTTTACTGCTGCAAAACTGTGTCCACTAACCTATGCACTGACCTAGCTTTACGGGCAGGTTTTTACAGCCTTATCCTAACCTTTGTGCTGCCAGCTGTACCCGCGTGAGCTGGTTTAGCTGTGGCAGTGATAGCTGCAGGGTAGACACCGCTCTACAAATCTGTTTGTAGCTAGCTTTTGTGGCATTAGTGTGACTTTGCAGATCAGGTCTAAAGGTGTAAATATGGTGAGCGTACATAGACCTTTAGTCAGGTGTACTTTCTGCCTGCAGTCCCATTTGTCCATCAGTCCCTTTCTCGTCTTCCTCCTTGTCATCTCTCCAGAGCTCCAACTGCCTCTCCAGGCACAGAGGTTTCTGCTCCCTACAGCTCCTCCGACTTCTCCCCACGCTTGCATCAGAGTTATTGGCTCTTGTATTAGCCTGGATAATAATAGCATGTGCAGTTGATGTGTAGTTCACACAATTTTGTTTTTAAAATAAAAGGCTCTGGTTAAGCTAAAGCAATAACGTTGATACAGCCAGGTAGGGAGCGACTACACATTCAGTTACGTTGTCAAAGATGAAGGACCTGGGGAAAGGCAGGAGGCCAGGTAAGAAAGCATTGTCCAGCATCGCACCTCCTTCCCTCAAAGCAGTTGCTGCTGGAGTAGCCTGTCAGACCCAGCCCTTAGTAAGATGTCTGCTTGAATCTGTAGTCTCTCTGTCAGCAGCCAGTACAATTCAAAACCTTTTGTCAATGTATATTTATCTTTTTTTTTTTTTGGAGAAGTGCAGGCCAGCTAACATTTTGCTTTAAAAACTGGTGGTGGTAAAACTCCTCTTGACTTGAAAGACTACACAGCAATGTTTATATGGAACATTAATGGGCTAAGGGGCAAAAATATATTTTAGCATTTGTTGAGATGTTTTCAAATATTCATATCTCTGCCTTTTTTCTTCTTCCCTTTCTCAAGAGACTAAAATATTTAAAATAGCTTCTGAAAGGACTCATAAGATTCTCATTATATTGTGTAGTAAGTGTTGAATCTTTGTGAAATAAAATGTTTAAAATGGTTGCTTAACTTTTATAGTATTAGGAAAAGACCCTGAACATTGCAGTCATTTAAATATAATGAGAAATAAATGCAAAAAATTGATGAAATCAAGAAATACATACTGTACGGGATTATCGCGTCAGGGATCCAATTAAAATGAGTTCTTCTAATAAATATTGGTTTAATAATGTAAACTTGTGATTGCTATATTATTGCAAGAAAAATAAAATTAACAAGATTTAATGGACTGAGCAGCCATTAATTTTCACTTGTTAATTTATTAGGAGCTTCTAATACAGTTAAATGCACAATAATGCCATTATCCTGCATGAACTGCTTTATGAAATAAATAGGGCCAAACGGTGCTTGAATTAAATTGAAATCAGATTTTATTCCCAAATTATCTTTTTCTGGGTTTTTTTTAGGGGGGGGTGTTTCTTATTAATATTTTTTTCTAGCTTTTCTCTATTGAATGCAATTAAATTTTCAGGGATGGGATGCAGCACTCTCTTCCAGTAAGACTTATGAGTAGTCCTAATTAACTTTCGTCCTTGTCTGCCTTGATGTGCTGTGTAAAAAGCTTTTTCCAGTCCAAAGCTGATTGTGTTGATTGGCAGTGAAGAGAGCAGACAGGAGCGAGGGGAATAAAGACAGGGCAGAGGTTCTTGTCCAGACACTCCAGTTCTAGGAGGCTGACTCCACCAAGCTTAGCAAATATTTGCTAATTACATTTTGTTATGTGGGGCGTGAGTCCACGCATAAAGACAAGGAAGTTGTTAATAATTGGGCTCTTGTCACTGGTAGCACAACTTTCTGTATAATTGAGGAGACAATAATGTGTCAACTGTTGCAGTTAATACTGCTTTTAAAGATGTTTTGAAGCCTTTTAGATTTGATCCTCATTTGCTCACCCATCCCTTTACCATCGCTGTCAGAGTGGTGGGACTTGCCCTTAGGCGGGCAGGGAAGTTTGATTGCTGCTGGTACTGCGCCTCTGTAGAAACAGAATAAAAAGCCAGAGCTCAGCCGTTCTGTATTAAAGGCTGATCCTTCAGGTGCCTGGGTCACACATTGAGCAGGAATAAACTGCTTGTGCATAGTAATAGGAGCACTGTTAAAAAAAAAACCAAAAGGGTAACCGTTATCTTCAGAAGAACCCATCCAGGTAAGAAATAATAACACCCTGCTTTTTAGAGGATCACCCAGGAATTGTGTGAGCTCAGAAAACAGAAAATCTTGTCAGCTGAGAACCCATTAAACCTAAGCTGCTGTAGCTACCGTGCTGCAGGTATCCAAACGTGCTCATTTAGGGACAAGGTAGGTTTCTCTGTCCTACATGGCTGTGTGTGGTGCAGACAGACTTTAGGCTACTCAGAATGAGTAGGGCAGGAAATCTGTGGGATTGTGTGCCCCAGCACTTGCTCCAGGTGTTCAGCCGTCATTCCTTTCTCCACGGTGGAGAATCTCCAGGTGAACAGGCACTGCTCAGTGTGAGCAATGATTGCTGACGCTGGCCTCGCTTACATCCAGAGCGTGCTTCTGACAGAGTGGATGTAGCAGATAGGATCAGCACTAGGGAAAGGACACTGGGAAGGATGGGGAAGTAGTTGTTTCTTGTGAGTTTGATTCTTCAACCTGCTTATTTTCAGAATCAGGCTATTCCACGAGGAGCCAGTTTGATTGCATTTTTAAAGTATTAGGAGCTGCTGTTGATGTGGAAGACATGAGGGAATTATAAATCTTGTTGGTGAGCCTCATGAAAGAACATGCTTAAAAACCCTGTAAAGCCTACCTGTTAGAAATGTAACCTCTGTAAGTCTAGGAAAGGTGAACAGGTGATGTTGATAAATTCTATTTGTCACTAGAAATACCTTTACAGCCCACTTGCTGTGCAGCACTGAAGTTATGAGGACAAAGAAGTTGCATGTTTCAGGTAGTGGTGTGACTGGGGTCTGTGTGTGCCTGCCCTGTCCTAGGACACCTGCCGTAATCTGAAAATGTAATTTAACTTTTGCTTACAAATCGTGTTGTACGAAAGGTCAGAGCTTATCTTTGAATTGGTGATGTTCATTAACCATAACACAATCTTTTTTAAAAAGGAAGTCAAAACAGAAATTTCCTCCTTAGTCGCGAGGTTGCAGTCAGCGATGGTTGAATGATGGATGCTGATACTGACTCTCCTTTTTCACAATAAAAGAGGAAAAACTTTGTCCTTCCTGTTCCAGTTGCTTGAACATGAGAAGAGAAATTCACTTACTCCTCACAGATGTAGAACAGTTAAAGTTCACAAAAATATTGGGCTTAGTAGAAGACATCTGTGGAACATAAGAAAGCCTCTTTGTTTTTTTGTTGAATGTGCAACTGTTGTTGCTTTTATCTACTTAACTGCTAGAGAATGCTTTTTTCCCCAAATTTCCTTTCTCTCCATAACTGGATTTTAAGTGTTGCTGTGTGGGAAGACCCAACTACAAGCACCTTTAATTTTGTTACACTCAGAAAGACCAGATGTGGTTTTTTTCATAGAGATACAAAGTCTGTGGTTTCCATACATGTGGAACTGTACAGAAAGGTCCTTTTATTATTTGTTGAACAAATTGTTGTTCTCCTTGAGTCAGATGCATAGCCAATTTGTAGCACACGTGCAAGAGTATCTGAAAAATTATATCAGTGTTTAAAAAGCCCTCTTTGCCTAAAAGAAAGACTAATAAGCAGCTGGGGTCTGAGTCTTTTCCCACTCTTTTTGCATTTGTGTAATTATGTGGATTTCAGTAAATTTACTTCTGATTTACATGCAAGTGAAAGGAGAGTCAGGCCAGCACAAGCAAGCAGTGAACTGAAAACAGAGCATAGAAGTCTTTGTAGGTTGAATTTTACCCATTTTTCTCTTTTAAATTGAGAGCTTTTGGGGCTTCTGTGGGTTCTTCTTTGCAGCACTTGAAGCTTGCCCAGCAGAGCCTGTGAGACCTGAGGGCTCCTGTCCCAGGAAGACTGGACTTGTCAGCCCTGGGCTGGAAACCTGGCAGGAAGCCAGGCAGGATTTAGCTGGAAGTTTGTTGAAAATGGTAACTTCTCTGCAAAGCATTTCATTTTTGGAGGAGTTCTCGCTCATGGTTCTTTGAGGGTTTTCTGATGGGCACTGGCATGGCTTGGCAGGAGCCCTCTGCGTTTTGTAGCAGAGATACCACTGACCTTGGGCTTGGCATTGGCAGCCGCTGTGCAGAAGGCAGCATTTGGCTGTTCTCACTGTGAGTTTTTTTTCTTTATTTTTAACCATTTTTAACCAGCTTGCATACCAATGGTGAAGCACTTACAATGTCCTTCTCCCTGAGCCCCCTTCCCACCTCCCCTGCTACACAGCTATACAAATACAGGAAGGAGTAGGGGTTTCCTCTTGGATGGCTTAGATAAAGCCCACCCACAGTGATAGGCCTTGAACTCAGAAGAGCACAAGGTCTGATAATGACATGTGTCCTTTCTTCTCCCGTGGTCAGCAGCCTGTTGGAGGAAAAGTCTAGAATAGTTATTGGTGTTGGCCTGGAACCTCCAAGCCAAACTCCAGTAAACTCTGGGGACTCCAGATTAGTCACCTTCTAAGAGTTTCACAGGCTTGGAATGGTGAGACTTGTCTGTGATTGGGCTAATCTTTCTCCATATCTGCTTCTTGGGCCAAAATTTACCTGAGCATGAGCTTCACCATAAGTCAAAACTTATCTTTTTGGCCTGTTAATGTTACTGTTTTTTTCAAAATTTTATGGCTTTTTTTGTTTTAGTGGCCACTGGAGTTTTTGCAGAAGATGACTGTTAGAATGGTGGGAAGTAGAAACCAACTGATTTGAAACCACTACATTAGAAACAATCTCTACAAAATACTTAAATGTAAAATTTTTGAAAAAGTAGATAATCACTGTCTGGTTATCAAAGCTAACGTTACTTTATAGCTGATTGCTGCCACCACCAAAAGTCTGCTGGCAGTCTGCAAACTGTTTTGAGCTTTGCTCTGAATTAGATGCCTTAAATAACTTGTGTGTAGGTAGACAGCTGATCATTGAAATTTTTTCCCAAATCTGGTTTTGCTTGTTTGGTAGAACTATAGGCTGAAAGTTCACGTATAGAGTTGCAATTGCATCTTTGTTTTTCCCAGTCATAACTGAATTATGATAGGTTGTGGATTACTGCATAATAAACGTACGTTGTGCTTAAGGAAGACCACTGTACCACTGAGCAAAATGTTTAACCTGCTTGTACCTTACTCTTAACTACCTAGCAAATACGGTTCTTGCCTCACAAGGATGTCAGAGAATTTAAAAACAGTTGTGAAAAGCTCTTAAAATCTCGAGAGGTAGACTCTGTTGCAAAACCCAATTCTTTGCTCCTTTAAAAAGCTTTCTGTTGCTGTTTGGCATCTCATTTGTACTAAGAAAGCAGTTTTAATTTTTGTTGGAAACTTTCTCTGCAAATATGTAGGTGCTACGTCAGTGGGAATGTTAGAATTCCGTAGATTTTTAGTGGTAAACCTTAAGTGGGTTTGCATAATATTTATCTATCCATCTCTGTGCTGGTGCCTCCGGTACACATGGAATATTTTGACTGGTTGATACACATCATACCACAGTGGTCTGCTCCTGAGCTTCGGTTTTAAGTCTGCTAGCACAATTCCAGGGGAAACACTATACGTGTAGCCTCATGTTTTCATTTAAGTAATATTATATAACCATATCCAAATACAAAATGTTAAATGAAATAAATGTGTGTCTGTCAAGCAATTGTGGTGTTACTGGTGGACTTCTACAACCATAACCCACAGCAACACAAGTTGGAAAAACAAAACATTTCTGTACCTATAGCTGTGTTTTTCACGGAATATTTTGGCAGCCACCTAGAGTGCTGGGCAGTCACATCTATTTGCTTTAAAACTCCTTTGCATCTGAAGATTTCTGGTGAATTGTTCTGAAAGAGATGACTGAAAACTAATAGCTGGCCATCTGGCTGGAAACAACATTATTAATTAAGCTTTCTCTTTAAATCATTTACAAGTTTGAAATAAATCCTGTTTTTGAAGGTATTGAAGCAAACTGAGTTTGAATTCTTGCTGTGGGAAACAGTGTATTTAATTTATCTCCTCGTTGGTGACCTCTAATTTTATACCATAGAGCTTAAAATCCTTTCTAGCAGAAAGATGTTTACCTCCTTTTGCTGGTGGGAAGAGTGAATTCCTGAGAACTTGGTTGACTTACCTGAGGTTCATGAGGGGCAGAGGCAAAGCAGCATTTCGGGTGCAGACATCCTAAGGCTTGCTGCAGTGTTCCATGTACAAGACAGAGGTGACGTTACTCCTGAGAGTGCATCTTCCCATGCTCTGTATGGAACGCAGGAGTCAGTTCAAAAGCTGCTCTTTCTGCATTATACCAGTAATTCATAACATATTCATAATGTAGCAGTGATAATTATATTAATAAATTAAATACAGGAAGAGGCCTCTAACATTTTAGAATCACAGACTCATAGAATGGTTTGGATTGGAAGGGACCTTCAAAGATCATCTAGTCCAGGCTCCTGCCGTGGCCAGGGACATCTTACTAGCTCAGGTTACTCAAAGCACCGTCCAACCTGACTTTGAACGCTTCCAATGACGGGACATTCACAGCATCTCTGGGCAACCTCCACACAAAGAAAGTGTGAAAGTGCTGAGGATACACCTGCCTGGATATTCAAGAGATGGTATTTCATTGTGCTTGTGTATTTTCCAGACTTAGGATGAGTACAGATGCTTGTTGTCTTGATTTTTCAGTACCTTAAGGGTACCTAACAATTCTTATTGATATGTCTGAGGGCCAGAACAACAAGTTTTAATTCAGACCTATCTGTAAATATTGCAGTTCCTGATGATTGCACTTGGAAAATCTGTGTCTTAGGATATCCGAAGAACTATAGAGCCATTTAGATACCTGGAATGGTGTGCAGTCATGAAGGGAGAACCCTTACATAGTGTTCTGGGCTAAAAGAATAGTTTCATGTAAACAACTGCTCAGGTTCCTCCCTTTAGTTCTCCATTTTTTGCTGATGGTGTCTGTGCTGTAGAACGCCGGTGTGCCAGGCACAGATGAGCACATACAAGCAAGCGAAAGCCTTGGAAATCGTGGCTTGAAATTGAGTTTGGTAAGTCACTGTTTTGCATGCCAGGCTCTACTGGTTTGAAAGCCCTGTTGAAATAGCTGCTTCTAAACAGGAATAAAAATAGACATTTTAGTGTTCTGATTTTAGAAAAAAAAAAGGCATTTATTGGATTATGATTGGCTGATGACTTTGAAGTTGGAGTCAGTTTTGTATTACAGAACTTTTCACTCTGCTTACTCTCTCAGTTCCCGTTCTCTCCACTCTTTTTTTTAATTTTCTCTTTTCTTGCTTTCTATTTTTAGGATGGTATTTCAGAGTTTCTGCCGTACTGGCAGGCCAGCTGTTCCAGAAGAAAGAGGAAAGGTGGGAAGTAGAGCTAGTGAGCACTAATGGTCTGTTATTAATTTGGCTTTTGAGTGCTTACATTCAAAGTTTGTATGTTTCCAATTTATCTCATAGTCCATGAAAGGTCTGCTTGCACTTGAAGCCATTGATTACATGCATTTTGACAGTCTTTGTGCTCTTCAGCAGAAGAGAGGAAAAGTAGGATGTTTAGGACCGGAGAGAGGCCATTAGAAGTTTTAGGACAATTCTCTGTGCGTTTTATATTTTTCTATATGTGTGTATATACATTATTATTTAAATATGTGTATATAAATTAATAACAACTTGTGTCCAGTAGAATTAGCTTCAAGTAAAAACTAGTATTTTAATTAAACATTCTATGGGGAAAAACAAAAGAAAGTATTGTAATGTCATTTTTTAAAAAGTTAATGGTCTATTAACATTTGAACAAAATATGGATACCCCTGGTTTAGCATGAACATGTTCCTACATAAATGAAATAATGGATAATGGTTTTCCAGTCAGCTCTAAAGCTGGTCAGAGATTTGAGTTGCTTCGAGGGTGTAAAAGCAGGGAGAGGGAATTCCACAGGGATGGAGTAGTTAGTGCATATGGATGTGAAATTCCTCCATCCCTCCTGGTGAAGGGGCTGTGATGCTGCGTGGCCCCGATAGATAAAACAGTTTCATGAGATGCAGCTGACCATAGACTCTGCTAATTTGTGCCTTTGTGACTTGCATTCACCTCTGTGTGTGTGTTTTCTCAGTTTGTTTGTTTAGAGGTGGGGGTTTTTCTTTAATTATTATTTTTTTCTTCCTTGTTCTGTGTCTGAGTACCTTAAACAGGGGAAGGTGGTTACTTGAAGGGCAACGACATTAAAAAAGAGGTTCTTTGTTAGGAAAGCAAAAGGCATTACTTAGTGTGACAGTGTGTAAAACAATCCAGGCATAAGTGTTTTTGAAGCATAAGGGGGGTTAGTTTTTTGTTATTAGTTCAATAAGCTGTGTATTTTTGCAGTGGTGTGACTTCAGGGCTGTCATTTTTGCACGTGCAGAGCAGCTCTGCATTTACATCACTGTGAGAAAATAACTGGGGAGGTGTAAAACACTTTGTTGCACTTTTGCTTTAGAGTCACATCTTGATTTTACAAATCATACCGGATTTCATCCTTAACTTGGGTTTGCAGTCACTGTGCTACTGGGAGCTATGAAGAATATTTTTCTAGGTTCATTTGAGGGTTGTGTGTTGTCAAAAGCTGGCTGAAAGTTGATGCAGTGTGACTGCATGTGTAATGTATTGCTATAAATTAAATCACTGAAGAATTATTTTTAGAAGACAGGGATTATTTCAAAACACAGGCCGTAACTTTTCTACCAGTGATTCAATAACTTATGCATGCTGGTTAAAAATTGCACCTCACGTTGAGTTGGATCCAATGCTGGCTTGCAGGATTTTTTTTAATTTCTTTTTTTTTTTTTTAATTAAGTGAGGCTGTAACTCAAAGATACTTGGGCTCTTTAGAGTAAATATGTCTTTGGAATAAACAGGAGACAAAAGTGTCTTGGTTCACAAAAACTGACATGCATAGTTTGTTTTGTAGCTGTTGCGGGGACTGAGGTCTGCTGCTTAATCTGAAGTTGGCAATCCTTTGGGAATGCAATGTACAGCCTTGCTCATAGGATAACCTTTCTCCGGTTTTGTTTTCTGGTGTTCTCCCCTGGCACAAAAGGCTGGAGGAGGAGTAAGCATGTGAAGTGTTTAAAATTTGCATATGTTTATGTCTACTCCAGTAGTATTAAGGGACTGAAGCAGAGGTGACAAAGGAAATTATGTTCATCTGTTGTGCAGCAGTCTACATGGATGAAACTGCTCGTGTGGTCTTGTCTTTTGGGAAATTTTAAATAAGTTTTCCACAGGCTGAAGGAGTTGAAAGCCACTGTGAATGTGTGCAGTGGGCTGGCAGATGCATCCAAGCCAGCTTGTAGCAGGTGGCATTATGTTGGTGGGTGTTGTGATAGCAGTAACCCCCACTTCTATTTGTCAGTGATATTTGTCTTGTACTTTAACCCCAAATATTCTCTTAATATGCCAATAAATGGCAGAGTGGATTTGGACAGAGTAGACATATCCGGCTGTGCTTCTGTGCCTCATTAACATTGTTTGGAAGCCAAGTTCATTTTAACAGAAATGACAACTCTGAATTATCTCATTTCCATGTATTTTTATGCTGTCATATCTCTACATATTATGAAAATGATACATCAGTAACATAATTTTATTTCTGGTTTCCACTTCTACAAACATAATTCTTATTACCTACAAACCACTGCAGGAATATTAGTCACTGGGCAAACCGCTTGACTTTGAAGAATGTGACTGTGATGAAGTGTTTTCTTTTCTCACATCCTACGCCTGTGACTGGTAGTTTCTTGTCACCGTTACTGCCAGGGGCTGTTCAATACAAGTTTGTGGCTTTACTAACAAATAGCTATGTCCAGATTCCTGGGTGAACAGGCACCTAACCACATGCAAAGCCATTACAGTTGGCCATTTGGTACCTGTCCTTAAAAGGTGCCTCTGAAGTGACTAGCACTGAAGATGCAGACTCCCTTATGCCTTTTGATGTCCCCTTCAAAGAAAAGACTAAATGATGTCTCATTGTGCAAGGTAAGTAGCCTGTTAGTGATCGAGTCCTCTAATGAAGAACTTGAGCTCTTGAGATATCCTTAGTCTAGCATTTTCCATGGGGGTTCAAAATGTTTTGCATGCTGGAGCAAGGTGTTACAACCAAGCGAAATGTGGGTGCAAAACTGGGCGTTGCTGGACTCTGCAGGGATGTGGCGTTCTCTGCGTGGAACATGAGTAGCCGTGTGACCCTTGTGCAACAAGTAAACAAGCAGCCTTTGAAATATTCCTCCGTCTTCTTATCCAAGTCCGGCTCTCTGCAATTCGAGCATTTGTTAGCACACAGATAAGCTTGTTGTACAAGAGGCAGCATTACCTGGCAGTTGCCTAATCTTCCCCTGTGCAATATCTGCTACCTGATGTCTTGGATGCAGGTGTGAAGTGTTAGAACTTTGTGGGACTCTTCATTGAAAATTAGCTAGCTCACCACTGTGCATTTTGTCAGAGACGAAGTATTTCAGAAGAGGGGTGTGTAACTATCGTTGACAGGAATTGTGCCTGGAGTGTACTGAATGAAAATATGCTGCTTAAAATCTTTTTCCTTTAAGTAACATCAAAAGAATCTTGTGTAATTTTAACATATTGTTACCATGAGGTGGTGGTGTTCATATGCATCTCTAATGTGCCATTACTTTCCTCGTCTTCTTGCCTTAGTTGAAGCCCTTCATGAGATTATTTTAGCCTCTCATTCTCTGGCATTTGGTCTCTTCCTCTGCAGCACACTAGCTGTACTTAAAGTGATAGATCAGCACCTAATAAAAGTGGGATTATCTCTAAACTGAAAATAAGTCGAAAGAGCCTATTGTGGAAATGACAGGGTTTGCTCGTCAGTACTGATTCATTTTGTGATACTGGTAGTAACTTTCAGTGCAATAATCAGCAAGGTGAGAGTCTTCGGAGGACTTTGTCACTGTTTTTTACTACTTGCAGACTATTTAGACTTTGGCTGTTCAGACTGTTCAGATGAGCTGTCCCCAGTCATGCAAATATCACAAGCTGTTCAACTTGTTCATTTATTCTGTTGGAAAGGCAGAGGGGAAAAACAGCCTTGACTTGCACCCTGGAGGGACACTATGCAAAACCCCTCTAAGGTTTCTGGGGTGGGAGCTGTGGAGTTTTCTATTCTTTTGTTTATTATACTTTGCTTTCTGTCATCTCTTAGCAAATAATGAATAACAGTAATAGTATGCTGCGAGACATGAAATCTGGAAGTGTTTATTACAAGATGTGTGTGAACCAGAGTCATCACCAGAACTTTTCTCACGGACTGGTCTAGTAACTGCCTGGGGGGAAGAAGCTTACAGCTATCTTGGTAATAAGGTCTCAGGGACTCTGGTATTTCTGCTTCCCAGGTTCCCTGTGCATAGCAATTACTGTCCATTCTGCAATCAACACCTGTCTCTAATTTCCATCAGTAACAAAGGACTCTCTCTGCTGTCTAAAACCCTTTGCTGTTTGTGTGTGGATTGCTTGCTTTTTACAGTCAAAGGCTAGGAGACACCACAGAAGCAGATAAAAGCGAAGTAAAGCGACTGCTGCAGTAGGCCTAAAACAAACATAAAAAATTGTGAGGTTTTTCCTTCCTTCCCTTCGTGGTTTATTTTTGTCTTTATTTTTCATATGGGGGAGGGGTGTGAGTGAGGAAGATTTATCTCTAAGCATGAGCACTGAAATCTTGTTGGGATTTGTGCACACTGTTTGTTGGGTTTTTTTAATCACCTTCCCCCACTTGAAGAACTAGTTTCTTTAAGATCTCTACAATCTCAGTCCTACAGTGAGCTTCCCATGGCCAGCTCTGTGTCCATGTAGAGCTGTAGGAAGCCCTTTTGCCCTGTGACTGCTTAGGATGAGTAATAGCAGTCCCACCAAATTCAAACGCGCTGGAAGACAGACATGTTCTGAAGAGTCTTGCCAGACTGAGTCTCTCATAAGTCAGTGGAACTAATCACACGTCTAAGTCTAACCATACAATTCCCTTCCTAGAATCTGCAGCTGCTCGTGCACGGCTCTGGTATTGCCCGAGGTGTTGTCAGATGCGTGTGCTTCTGAGGGAGCTGCTTTGCCTGCAGTAATATTTCTTTAATTTAATTTTTTACTTTTCATAGCAGATCTGTTTAACAGTGGGGTTGTTTCTACTTTGGGCTCTAAAAGCATTTTGGAGAGGATTGGTTGTAAAGTGATTTTTCAGCTTGCAGTGACTGCAGTCTGCTTACTAAATATAAATGTAATATTATTCTTTGGGTTTTTTAAGAAAATGGAACATCAGATAATTAGTTTAGCTCCTTGTTTCTAGAAATCACATCTCTGCTGGTGAGCAAATGTAAAACAAAAGGAAGCATTCAGGGACTGAGTAAGGATGCAGCTTCATGTTACACTTCTGATTTAGCCTAATAGTAGATTGCCATTAAAAGGCATAATCCCATTTCTCTCTAACTGTGTGAGTCTGCTGCCTGAGTTTCTTTTTATCTTTATGGCAACAAGATCGCCCAGCCTGATATCTTGTAAATTGTGCACTTTTAAATCAGACTTGTGGGTAGAGGTTTGATCTCTGTGTTGAAATTAGTAACCTGTATAAGTGTGTCTTCTAGAAATGCATCCTGTCTTCATTTAAAGATACCAAGACAGATATTCCACTATGTTCTCCATTTTTTTTTTCAACAGCTAATAACCTCCTCTCATTAAAAAAAAAAAAAAAAAAAAAAAAAGATAAAAGTACCATATTTCAGCTGCAATTGGCCTGGTGTCATTTTACAGCATTGCTTCATTATACCTCTCTTGGCTGGACTGAAGAGTCCCTCAGTATTCACTTTTTCCCCTCCAATAGACATACTCTTACACTGCCGTGGTTCAGTCATCATTCAGTCATTGTCTTAATAAAAACAATGGATTGAAATTCTTATATCTTTAGTTTTAATACATTTTCTTTAACCCTAAACTGGCTTTGTGGGTGTATTTTTCCCAAGCTGTACACAGCCAATTGCCTTACAAAAGTTTAAACATACTGTGTCTAGAAATGTGCTTTTTATCAACCAAATTTCTCCTCTAATGGAATGAAACTTAATTTGAGAAGACCTTAAAACTACATTTGTTTAGACTAGGTGGTCTTGAATTCTGCTGTGGTCTTCTGCTTTTTTTTTCACTGGAGATAAAATTTGCCCTGTGCCTGGCTCTGGAAGTGCCGCAGCCCTCAGATGGTGTTAAATTTGGTCCTGTGGTGGTTTTGTTTTGTGTGCCCTTGTAGCTTGTGCAGTCCTTCAGAGGAGCCTTCTGAAGAGCAGTTGTCCCCAGGAGCACAGCTTTTGGGTGTACTGGCTTCAAGAGGTTAAAGGCACATAAACAGCATAATATTTTGCTGGCTTATTCTGAATTAAAGTCTGTCTCGTTATTTGAGAGGGATGAGGGAGAGTGTGTTGGAACATGGGTGTCCCCATGGCCTGACACTTCTGACTCTGTGGAAACAAAACTTCAGAAATTCCTCTGTGGAGGCAGTGGGAGGTGAGGCAGCTTGCCACAAACCTGACATCTGACTCAGGAGGCTTGATTCTTTCCACCTGGAGAAGTCCTGTGGTTATTTTTAGTACTTCTGATTCTGCTTAGAAATAGTTTTGAATAGTATGGACTGTTGTAGGAAGGTGCACAAATTGCCCAGGAAGGTATCTGAAAAGGTTTAATTAAAAAAAGAAAAATCACCTGTGTTGGAGTAGAACAGTGCTGGGTGGTGAACAAGCTCATGTGTGCTGTGCTTATGGGCAGCAATGAAGTAAGTCTGTTTGGATTTGAGTGTGGTTTCCATAATTTTATGAAAAATGGAAATTTAAGAACTCCTATATTCTTTCCAATTTATCTTTGTTTTTACTAAAGATGCAAGTACAATTTTACAGTTTCAGGAGGGGTGTGGGAAAGGCATTATATTACCAATATTTCAATTATTTCAATATTTCAATTGTGGGCAAACTCAGGACAAAATGGTATCTTATTGTTTCAAGCTACGCTTAGCATTTCTGCCCTGAGGAGAAGAATATGATTACACAGCATCTAAGGCTTGCTTGGACAAGTTGTAATGAATGTTAAATAACTGTTTGGTAGCAGTGCGCGTGCTTTTAACTTAATAAATATACATTGTGGTAATGTTAGAGAAGAACTCAAGATCATAATTATTTGAAATATGCTTTACAAGTGCTTAGCAAAGCAAACCAGTTTGTAGTCTCAGTCAGGAGCACATGCTTTAAGAAGATGCAAGGAATTTTCATTCGCCCCATGTGGTTTAAACCAGCAGAAGACATCTGCCTCTCTTTTGGCAGTCAGCTACTTTGCAAGGGCTGCGTAGTGCTCAGTGCAGCAAGACTGAAAGATGTATTTAAATACTTGCCTGAACTGGGACTTGTGATGGCAGAGTGATCGTCAGGTGGCTCAGGAATCCAAAGCTGCTGAAGACCAGTCGAGCATGAAGTCACCAGAATGGCGCTGAACTGAGAGTGGTGCCCTGAGCTTCCTGCACCTGACAAACTGCAGTTCCAGGGAATAATCAGGAAGATGCATTGTGACTGATTGATAGGCTGATGTTCTTGCCAAGCTTAGAGACCTGCTGGGGTGACAGGGGCTGTTTGGCTGTGAGCAAAGGGATGAGTAATATAGTGTTCACCTGAGTGGTTCTGAGGTCCAGAAGAAGCTTCCTGTACCAGTTATTTCTATAACAGCTTTTATAAAAGCTCGAGAGTCTGTCTTCCGGTGTTATTGGTTTGTTTGGAGAAAAGGGGCTCTTACTGCAATGAAGGATGATTGCTGGTTTGTGGAATTTTTTCTTTGCTTTGTTCTTGGTTTTACTCCAGTGCAGAATGAACTTTGGCACTTCTGGGGAATTAAAGTAGATAGGATTATAAACTGATGCGGTGAAAATTGTCAAAAGGTGATTAATATTTTTTTTTTTTTAAATTGCATGGACAGTCTCCAACATAGAGCCGAATTGTTAATTGTTGTGATGCAAACTCCGTAGGCAAAGCTTTCTATTCAGGATTTCTCAGACAGAAAGGTATGTGCATCTGTAGTATTATACACACCCAGGAAGTTTGCAGATTTGGCAAGGTGTTAGACCTATTGTATTGGGCTGCTTGGATGGTCTCGCGGTGTGTGAATTGGCTCTACAAAATGTGTGGTAGCAGAGATGCCTCTCAAAGTGTCAGACTTGCTGCACACAGTTGCAGTTTGTGCACGTGCAGTGGACCTATCTGGACTTTCTGGACCTACCGCAACATGTAGCTTTGAACAGGCTTCAGTAGGTCTGAACATCATGAAAAAATATAGTACATCTTCAAGCTCTGCCTGAACACCTCTTCATTTTTTTGATGAAAAAAAACGTTGATGGGCCTGGGGAAACCTGGAAACACCTTAGCTGGAAGAAATCTGTTTAAAATGGTAATGTGATTAATTTCCACTTCATTTCTTCAGACAGAGTCAACACTTGGACAAGAGTTGCACCCTGGGAACCAAGCATTCAAATGCAGGCTGAGAAGAGAGGAGATTGCTTGCATAACTTTTGGCTTGTTTCTGCTCAGGATAGCACATACAAATGGAAATGGGTGCCCAACCTCTGCTAACTGGGCTCTAAGCGGGCCCTGTTCTTTCTCTCAGCAGTGGGGGGACTGTTAAGGCTGGTTCCTGGGTAAACCTGTAGCATGATGTGCGTGTAGTCATCTTTCAGTTCTCTGGGGAAATTTTAGGGTTGTCTTGTTTGTGTGCGAGGTCCCTCAGACAGAAGTGAGAACACATCCAGGGTGAAATACAAGGACAAAGCGCTCGGGTTTTCTGCAGCCCTGAACTTCCTGGGTGTACGCATGGCAGTAGCTTGTGGTAGCTCCAGTGCTTTGTGGGAGCATATTCCTTACTATTAATTCTCTGTACAGCACATGAGCCTGTTTCCTGTCGGCAGCCTGTTCCCCGCAGGGAAAATACGTGGTTTCAAAGCAGCCTGCCGTTGCATTCCAGGGCAGTATTCAGCCAGCTCCCAGCTGCCCTCTTTCCCAGACACTCTTCAGATCTAAGCAGGGGATAGGATGCAAACTGGATGAATTGCCTTTGTGGTGGCAATAGGCCATTTCCAGCCACCATCTTTCCTGGAGAAAGTTTGTCCTCTACCGCATGAAAGGGAAGGAGGGTGGTGAGGATGGAGCCAGTTGGCTCTTGGTTGAGCAGCCCAGGGTGGGCAGCACAATGTGTTTGTTAGCTTCCTCCTCGGGAAAATGTCCAGGCTTATTATGTGTTGTAGCAAAATTTATGGGATACTCAGATGTACAGGTTTTTTGGTTTTTGAAAGAAGGATCAGCTTGCAAAACATTAGATGTTGATGCCAGATGTATTTGGATGTGGTTTGCTTTGTTCTTAAACAATAGACAGTTTTAAAGAAAGCGGAATATTACTTGTACCCATATGTCCCATTGTTTCCATCATGGGTATAATCCTGGCTACGGAGTTCAGCATTATCATGCTGATTCTGTTTGTAGTGACTCATACAGTTGAACATTTGTCATCCAGTTTGTTGAATCTTTGATCTCTTTTCTTCTTTTCTGATCAATTCTGGAGTTTGAATCCCGTGCTGTAGTAACTGCGTGGTTTTGTGAAGCAGTTCTGAAGGAGTAAATTCCATCACTGCACACCTACTCGGTGCTTGAACTGTTAGGTGTAAGCATTTAGTTAGTTCTGCATGTTGCTGTCATAGTTGTTCGTGGCCCTTACCAGCAGTGATTTCAAAGGGATTTAGTATACAGATTTAAAAAAAAAATATTTTTAAATGCATGCTGTTGGTCTGCCATCAGAAATAATATTCTGAATACTCTGTTAAAAAAGAAACAGGCAATCATCCTGAGTAACACTTGCTTTTAATGTAAGCTGGACATAGGTCTTTTTCTTCCATGAGGCTAGATAAAATGTACTTTGGAAATGATAGGAAGCATTCAGGAAGTCAAGCAGATGAGGATCATTTAACTTTTTTTTTTTTTTGAATTCTCAGATTTTAATTAGTTTCCCTAAGATATCGATGAGTATCTTTCATTCCTCTCTGAAAGGCAGGGCTGATTGCTGAATTGAAATAAACAGATACTGTAACACAATTTCCTGGCTGTGTGAACAAAACTTGAAAAACTAAGAGCAATGAAACCATAATTGGATTAAATGTATTCCTTCACCCGTTGGGAATATGGATAAAATTTCTGTCTTTCAATAGTTTTGTTTTGACCGTGCTAGTTAAAGATCCTGGGCTGATGGCTTGTGTTACAATGGGTTGAATAGCAGATGGCAACTATGGAAGTGTAAATTAGCTAGCAGCTGCCATGACTTGGAGAGCTATTGATTGTGTTGTTACCGTTCTATGAGGATAAGTGCTAGATACTCAGTCAATCAATAAGGGGAGAATAGAATTTACTTGGAATCATTTCATTAAGTTAACCCATCAAGAGTTCTTACTTCAGTTACACAATTAAACTTTTCTCTACTTTTTTTCCCCCCAAAATAACTTGTTGCTTTGAAACCTGGACTTTAATTCTTTAGGGACAAAAATTCTTAGGATTTAGAGTAGCAAACATTTTTATTTTTCAATATTTCATCTTTATTTCCTGGGCTGTTCACATTCAGGTGCACCAAGGTGAGGGGAGGAAGGAGAGTGGGCCAGACATTCCCATTGGAAGAGCCTGGGGGAATCTTTGTTTCTCTCGAGCAATTTCTCACTGACTTGGGGAGTGGTGGTGACAGGTTTTGCAGAAAGTAACATCCGATTACCTTGGCCAACAGAGTACTGAATGTGATTCAAGGTTTTTCAGGGAAACAACGGATTTAGCAATACAGGATTATCATATTGGCTCACCATCTTGGGTACCTGTCTCGGATCATAGCTGGCGTTTGATGTGTCATAGGAGTTTCCTGTCCTTCCCGTAAAGATCTTGGCAAAGCTAGCAGCAAAAGAAAATAGAGTCTCTGTGCCTTGATACAGCACATGGCATAGGATGATTGACTACCTTCTACAGCAAAAAAAATTACTCTTTTTTTTACTTAGTTTGACTCAATTACTCAAAATGGCAATCCCATTTTAAAATCTGCCTGTAGTATTTGATTTGTTGGCTTTTTAATTTATTTTTTTTGTCTCAAAGAATTGCAAAAGTCCAGTCAAGGCAAGGCATAACATGAATGAAGTGAGTAGAGCAGCACACCCAAAGCATTGGACTCTAAAAAAAATAAGCAGACATGCAGCTTGTGGTACAACAGTGTTTGGATGGTGATGCTTTGTTCCATGACTGTTGCATAGCATGGAAATGGTACATTAACAGGGGACAAAAGGAAAATACAGGACTTAAATTCAAGAGAGATCTCTGTCTTCCTGTTAAAGATCTTTAAATCCAGCTGCAGCTGGATAGGTGACCGGTCTGGGAATTACTGTTGTGTGGTGCAAAACTTCTCAACCACGTGCTTCCCCTTCAGTCCTAGGAAGTGTGGAAGGTAAACATGTTGTGCAGAATATCAGCCTTTATGAGACACTAACGTGAGGCTTTTGTTACCATCCCTGTCCCATGTCAGGGGTTCCACTGTCGCTTGGCTGGCTTGCAGCAACGTGGAGCAAATGGAAATTGAGAACCGACTCTGAACTTCACGTTAGGTAAAGAAGTGATTTGAAACATAAGGGAATTATCTGCATATTGTTGAGAATTTATTTGTGGCCTGATTTCATTGTTTGGAAATATTTGTCTCATTTTACTCCAAGGGGACTGGTTCCAGGGGGGCCTTTGCTTTCTGTGGTTCCACTGTCCAGAATTGCTTCTGCAGCTGCCGGAGGCTGTGTGAGCCTTCCACGCTCTCCAGCCAGAGATGCTATTCCTTTCTCAGGATATTTCCCCAGTTTTTTTCCCTGGAGCAGCTGTGTGTGCTGCCCTCATTCCCTAGAGCCGTATAACATCCAGCAGTGCAAGGAGGCCCCACTGGGGTCGATGGGCAAAGCAGTGAGAAATGGGATCAGTACTGTGAGAAAACTGCTGCAGACCTGGGGGGCAGGTCCCACTCCGTCCTGCACAAGCAGGGGACCCAAGCCTGGCGCAGCAGATTGAGGTTTCTGCGGGTACGGCAGCCCAAAGCCAGCCTGTCTGGGGTTTGCATGCCCTCTTCTAGCATAAGGTGCCTTTTTCCTCCCGACTGAAGAAATGAGTTTTGGGTAGGCCTCTCACTTTCTGAGCAGACTGGTTTTGTGTTTGGCTTTCATGCCTGAATCAGTGAGGATGTGTGTGGCATCGTCTTTGGCATCATTTTGGAACAGAATCACCCAGGAGTTGCATCTCGGACCTCTTCTTACTTCCAGTGATTCTGCAAGAGAGCTAGGACACAGCTGAGGGACTTGCTCTTTATTTCTTCTTTTCTTTTTGTTCTTTTAAATCTGACACCTTTTTATATTTAAAAAATTTTTTTTACGTATGAAAAAGAAGTCAGGAGCATTTTTTTTTTTTTTTTTTAACTTACACGTAGAAAGGAGTTAAACTATATACGTGAGGTGTGACACAAGTTGCCATTCCGGCACTGACTCTGCAGTAGAGGAAGGTCTCTCTGAAGGCTTTGAGGAGCAGTAAGAAAGCGCAGCATGGACTCAAAGAGCCTCCTGTTATTCAGCGCTCAGGAATGCAGAGGCATGCTCCAGCCGGGGTGTGGGCGGCTGTTTGGTTTGCGGTTCTTGCTAGGGGGTGGGTGATTTTTAAAAGCACTTGCTGAATTCGCATTTGGTTGAATAATGGCTACTTTATATACCAATGATAAATGTTAGTCACAGCGGAGCAAAAGAAGTTTCTTGTGTTGGTCATAGATTTGGCATATCAAAAAAGGGAGGGGGGGGCTGGAGGAAAAAAAAGACAGCAAGCCGCAAGCCTAGGGTTTCATTGCTTCAGAAACTGCAAAGTTAAACAGAGCTGCATTTATGTTATGTGACATCTTTAAGCCTTTGGCTCTCTCAACTTAATGCCAGATATCTAATTGGGAAATATTTATTGTAACTGGCATATCTTTTAGAAGCCTGTCATCACAGAACTGTCATCAAACTGTCCTTGCTAACTTGGTTCTCTTAAGTGACTTTTTTTCAGTGCTTCAGAGTTAGATGAATCATTTCTGTTTTCCTATGGCAAGTAGTGGCTGCTACAGAAAAGCTTATGGGATCTTAACTGGATTTATGTGGTGGTTGCCAGTTTGGTGTTTTTGTTTTTTTGGTTTTTTTTATTCTAGAATCTAAGATTCTGCAAAATCAGATGCCTGAAGCTGTATACCTAGATTTTTAAAAGTCTCTCTGACTGAACACCTTGATATTTATTTAACTTTTTCCCCAAGTGCTGGAGGCTCACCAGCCCCTCTTTGAGTCATACTTTGCTGTCTTGATGTTTCAGGTTACTTTAGTGCATTAATACGGGAATGAGGATGGAGTTCTAGATGAAAAAAGAACAGATTAGGCATAAAATTCATTTGAGTCTGGAATTTTATTTTCCAGCTGACTTTGGTTTTTCAAAACTTTATTTGCTTATTGCCTATTTGCTGTTATTGCTAATGTTGAAAAAGCAAAGCTCAGTGCTCCCCATTTGGCTGAGGTTAATCTCAGTGCCTGGGCTTCTGTGGTACTTCTGAGAAACAGCCTTCTGGATCCCATATTTTGACTCTCCTCTGTGTTGGCCTTGTTCTCAGCCAGGCACCCAGATTTTCCAGCCTCTCCTAACTTGGTATCAGCTCCCCAAAAGAGATACCACAGAGCAGATCCTAAGATGTAGAATCCCCTAACGGACCTTGCCTTTAGGAGAAAAGTAGGCTCAGAACAAACGACATCATTATAGCAACTCCCAGAAGGCTGTGAAGTGGTTTAGGTGGGTACAGATGATGTTGATTTAAAGCAGAATGTTGCAAAGCTTTGGTAGTCTGGTTTGTCGCTGCTCTGCTCCTGGGGTTAACACTGAGGCTTGTTGAAAACTCTGCTTTGCTTTGCTTATTTTAAATTACTGTGTGTCAAGCAGTGAAATTCGGACCCAGAAGGAACCAATTCAGAACACTCTTGAGGAAGGTGGGTGCTGGCTTCTTGCTCAGCTAAACTGCAAAGCCTTTCCTGGGAAGAGTGGGTTCTAGAAATCCTGGTGCCACCGAAGGAAAAAGGATTTCTCCTATTGACTTCTGTGCAGCAACTGAAGAGGGCTGCTGGGGCAAGTTTTTAATTAATGGAGGGGGGAGGAATCCACAAATATTTCCATGCTTTCTGAAAGATGAAAAGGGGACATATCACTTTTAACGTCACTAATGTTAATAATTCAAAGCCACAAAAAGGAAATTAAACTTTAAAAACCATGTTAGAATAACACTGAGGATTTGACTAGCCCACAGAGGCAAGGAAGTTCAAAGGGAAGACTGAACTTTGTCTGACCCTGATGTGCCTAGGAATTGCAACACAGCTTCTCTGTAATATTATCCAATTTTTCGAGTCTTTACCAGAGCAGGAAGAGGAAGGTCAGTGGCACCCTATTTAAACTTGAAGTTGTTCCCTGTGTGCTTTGTACAACACTAAGAGGAAAGACTTCAAAATTGCAACTTAATACCTCCAAGCTATGAAATGATTATATATGTGTGTCTATTTATATGATGCTTATCAGAAAAGTAGAAATCTCCTTAAACATACTAGTTTTCTGTTTTGTTTTGTTTTCCCAGAGAAGGTATATGAGCAAAGTGTCTTCCCTTGGGATTGATATCTCTTGTTCTTCTAAACTTTTAGGCTTTTAAGTTTTAAATCACTTCACTTGATAGACACGTCTTACTAAAAACCCTTGAACTTTTCTGCTTTATCTCCCTGCTGGTGTTGTGGGGTTTTTTCTTGCTGTGGTGCTTGTATCTTAGTTTTGCTATGCAGTGGTGTGTGGGGAGCTTTTTCAGGGTTTGTTTTTTTGCTAGTTTGGAGTTTTGTTACAGATGTTGGTATTTTTTGGCCCTGCACTTGAAATGTTGTCAAGAAATGTAACACTTAACAAGCTGGGAAATTCTTGAGTTAATGAGTGCTGCCTTTCTCACAGGTGTTACAGCTGTTTCACTTTTGGCTTGGGGAGAAGGTTTTAATCAGAGGTTTGAGTGTTTGCTGGTGCCTTGGCAACCTTCAGAAGAGATGGATGCCAGCTACTTTCACAACATACTGGGATAAACTGTTGCTGCAAAGGCGAGATTAACTTTATGCTGTAACTTCAGTTTTATACCAGTCTAATGAGAAGAGGCTGTTTGAACTAATGACAGGAGCTTGCTCTCTGTTTTTTTGTTGCGTTCACCCTTGAGCTCAGAGATGGTGCGTCCCCACCGGAGACCATTCTCTGTGTCAGCAGCTTGACACTGAGGGACTCAATATATCTTTTCTTCTGCTCATCAGGCCAAAAGCCTCGTGTTGCCTTCCCTCCTTCCCTGCTGTAATGGTTTCCAGTCCATCTGCTTCTGGAGCTCTCTGAAATTCTCTGTCACCACGTTTCCGTTTCCCCTGGGTGCTCATGTCCATAACTTTTTCTCTCTTGGCCAGTTTTGTTCCTCACCAGTGAGTCCACATCTGATCTCTGTTTCTTACTGCAATGTGCCAGGCACTCTCTGTGACACTCCCCTGTCCCATTACAGGGACAGTCAGTGTGTTTCTATTTTCCTCTCCACCATCGTCTTACACTTTTCCTTTTCACTAAACTTTGAGGGTCCCATGTGCTGGACCTGCACACGGAGTCAGCATGTTTCGCTGTAATGTGCTGGCGTGCTGTCAGCTCGTGCTCTGATCTGCAGATTTTTACAGAACTTGTTCAAGCCATTGGCAAGATGCCTTCTGCTTTTGGTATCTCCTCTTACAGTGGGTATGTTGGTTTTCACCAGAATTTATAGGGGAGTTTCTCACTAATGCTCTGAAAAGTGACAGTATTGCAGCAAATGCTTGTTTAGAGAAAGGCCAGCAGATTGTGCATGCAGCCTTGTGTGCTTGGCTGCCCAAAAAACCCCAGAAACCAGAGGAGCCCGAACGATGCAGAGGTGTTTGTGGCCTAGGCTGGAATTTGCAAATGAGTAATATGGTGTACAGAAGGAACGTGAAGCTGCTCTTACAGACCCCTGACTTTGTGGTTGGGTAGTTTAGAGTAACTGAATCTGAGGGGAGGGAAGTCCCCAGAAGATCCCCGCTTTCACTGAGGAAGCCGTGGCGAGAGAAAGCACAACACAGCCTCCCTGCCTGCCAGCTGCCTGCTGCCCTGGGTGCCTTCGAAGACTTGGTGTCAGGGACTCTGCTCGGGTGGGGTGAAAAGGTTGGTGAGTAGAGGTTTTTCCCTCCTCTGTCTGCTTTAATGTTGGCTGTGTAGATCTGTAAACTCCTCTGTTTCGGTAATGCCGTTTGGAGTGGGTTGTCAAACCCCTGTGGTTTTACTCTGTGTGTGCTTCACGTGTGTGTTTTATCGATTCCTTAGAGGGTAAATTTTGCTGTTTGTCAGTGTGAGGGGGAGGGTTTTTTGGTGAAGTGTGAAGTCTGCAACGTGGGTACTTGAATTTGGTTTTATATTTACTTTCTTGGAGAAGCTCCAGTGAAACTCTTCGCCTCTGAGTAACTCCAGAGGCCTCCTGCACAGACCAAGCAAATGGAATTCCCACAAGAGACACTTCAAAAAAATTCTTTTAAAGTAACAGCCGCTGTATATACTCACTCCATACTCATTCGAAATGTATTTGATTATACCAAACCACATAGTGCAGATGAGACAAAGACATAATTTGCAAGGGGGGTGTGTTGGTATTTAATTTTTACAGTGACCTGTGAGAGACCCAGAGAGGCTGACTGCTCAAGGGCAACCCACAGAATTCACTGCTGAAGCAACGTGGGAATGACGTGTAAGCCCTGGACTGTGAGAAGATTTTTTTTTTAACTTTTTTTTTAAGTTACACTAAGAAAATATATAGAGAGACATGACTGGCCTCATCGAAAGGCCGTGTGCTTTTCACAAACTCCTCCTGAGTTTTGGATTAAGTCCTAAATCTCTGCAGAGGAACAAGGGAGTTGCTTCTTGGGGTTGCGTGCGTCTCTCTTTCCTGGGCTCTGCCTGATACCACAGGGGTGGCTCTTCTGTAAAGAAGAAGATAGCAAGGAGGGTGTGCATGATAGCGGGGAGGATGGCACAGTCACTTCCCCCTCTACACACACTTCTAGAAGTTTTTAGGCAGGAGGACTGTAGCAATCAGGGAAGCTGTTAGAAATGTCTATATTGGAATAGCACATGTGTAGTAAGTGTTATCCTTTGCTGTTGTAAATTAGTATGAAGAATTTCCTCTCTTGCCCCTGTGAGATACAAGATAAAGTTTATTATTTCTTGTTGCAGTTACTTTCTTCAGAGAACGTTTACACACATGTGATATGGAAATAGCATTACACATTAGGCACAACAGGCTGGTAGACTTGCATTCCTAAAAAAAACTTCAGATCGGTTCGTCTCCCTTTGCTTCAGCTTCCTTTCTTCAAAATGGAGCAAATAATTCTTTTGGGTGCTGAGACAAGTATGCAAAAGTGTATCAGACACTTGGGTGCTAAGGTAATTGCATAATTCCGTATAAAATGCAGTTTTATTTTTCAGGTTATTGTAAACACTGTTATATAATTATGTAAGGAAGGGAAACGGTGCTCTTGAAAACATTGTGTAGTTTCAGCATCAGAATCCATGGAGTATGGTGTGAAGGCTGCATTGCAGCATCCTTTTATTAATGAGTGAAGGTAATCTGTGCAGCCCTCAGGTCTTGCTCCAGTGCTGCAAGGGAAGACAGATGCCACAGTAGCAGGCAAGCAATGAAGTGTGACTCTTTGTAACCCTTGCCCGCTGTGTGACCACAGCCAGGAAAGGAAATGAAGTTGCCTACCAACACTCTGTGCATCACATGCGGCTGACGTAGCACTCAAGTACTCTTTCTGTGGATTTCTGAGCTCTGCAGGGCAGGAGGCACAGTCATCTTCTCCACTTGCCCTTTCTCATGGCTTTGCTTTTTTTAGGGTAAGAGAAAGTCATGGGCAGGCCTGACTTCTTACTCAACAGTAGTTCTGCTTGAACTGGATTTCTATGATGAGGTAAGGCACTCTTGAAAGTCGCCTCATATATTCCCCCTCCTTTCCTGCCTTCTCCTGTGGAATGACAAAATGGATTCCTGCCCCAGGTAGGCACAGGAGGGAGTGGACTGCATAGTTCATAGAGAAAGCTGACATAAAACCTAAACTGGCTCCTGAAGTGGCTGCGTTAGGATTGTTCTGTTGTAAAATATCTCTTGATGCAGTACGGAGTCATGGTGGGCCACTTTGTGCCAGGAGGGATGCGAGCAGTTGGAAAAGCATTAGATACCTTGCAGGTCACATGAGGACAATGAAGCAGGATTTTCAACTTGACCTTCTAAATTACGTAGCTTTCTTTTAAAAAAGGAACCAATGCCAGTTTTCAGGAGAAATGGAATCAAACTTGACTTGCCAAGAGTCATGAGCAGATTAGTAGGAGGAAAAGAGCAGTGAGTAAACATCTTCGTTGGGTAAGGTATTTTTAAGGCAAATAACTACAGCTAATGTGTTATATTTTGGAATAATTAATATTTTTAAAAATTTTATTCGTGAAACATTTGGTCTCTGAATGCCTTCACTCAGTTAATTTTGGTCAATGATTTTGTATAACTTTGTCTCATGGGAGGGTGCCCTCACAGTACAGAGGATCTTGTATCAGTATGTATCCTGACTTGCCACTAAATTTTATGAAGGTCTCAACAGAGGCATGTGCAATAGATGTTTTGACTGAACATCTGCAAGTGAAGATCTGGCATTTCAGATGGCTTTTTGTCTTGCACATATGAATAGGACCACATTGTGACCGCAAAAAGCAGTGGAAGATGATAAAGCTTAAAAAGGAGGACCCCGCTAAATTTGAGCATTTTGCAGCCCCTTCTTTCAGACCAAAATGTGTTCTTCCTGGAGTTGACCAGTTAACCAGCTCGTTACTGCTAAGACCACATGCAGCCATGCCTGGTGCTGGGCTGGTGAAGAAACCAGGGAGAGTGCTCACTCACTGCGGAGGCTCCAGCAGAAGCCTTGCTCTTGATCCCTTTTCCATCTGTCGGAAGGGTGAAGGAGAGAAGAAGAGTCCTTAGGGGATAGCTGAGAGGAGAGGAGAGGCTCTTGCACAGCAGCCTGGGAGGGAGAAGCTGGATATCTGGTCTTGGTTGCATTGCTGTTAGCTCTAGCTCTCAGTCCCTACTGAAAAGGAGATTAATAGAAGCATGGGTGTTCCTACAAAGCTGGTACTTGCGTCCTGTCTTGCTTCTGGGCAATAGAGCAATCCAGCCAGCCCTAAGAATTTAACCAAGATTGGAATTCATGGATTTCACAGGAAAAAAAAAATAATTTAAAAAAAAAAAAAAAGTAGTTTTACTGTGGAGTATTGTGCTTTAGTATCCTGGTTTCAGCACTTGGTGTAATATATTCCAAGGTAGCTAAACAGTCTCCCGGTAGAATTTAGCATCAGTTGTAAACATTAAATAATTTATAGTGGTAAAAAAAAGATCTCTTATTGAGACCACTGCATCAACAGTAGGGCTTTTGGTGAAAAAATGATTACGAGAATCACATTTTAATTTACAATGCTCAGCCAATGAAGATTTTGAGCCTGGCTTGGTGAACACGAGATAAAGGAGCCAAGGTTTCCCATTCTGAGTTTTCATCCAAGACTTAGAGCTGTGCAAAACCACGCCAGAGCAAAGCTGAACTGCGCAACGATGAGATGTTCTACCACACGCAGGGCTGAAATGTGTCTCTGTGTGTGTGCCTTGTCAGCAGAAATAACTTGCTGGGGGAAAAGGAGAGTCACCAAGTGCTGTATGGGATTACTGCCAGTTTGAAATAGTCTTGTGCTTGCTTGTCTACCGGCATATAACACGAAGCCCAGATGTTGGTTAGAACTGTAGTTAGATCATGGTAAAAAGTGAAAGGACTTGATTGCATAAACAGAAGCAAAACATGGGTAACAATTGGTGGTGGAAAGAACAGGGAGAATAAAAAAAAGCCTTCCTAAATTGGTTTAACCCGAAACATCCCGCAGGAAGGAGGACTTGTTCTTTGGAAATGCATTCCCACAAGGTGTGGTGAATACATGCAGCCCAAAAGTTTAATGAGGTCAAAGCATCTATTTTTAGCAAGGTTTATTGGTTATTTTGTTGTTTGGGGTTTTTTTTCTTTTTTGTTTGTTTTTTGGCAATGCAAGTTGCTTTTACTTTGTGATCTTAGGGGTGACCTTTGGGCATTGATACTGGCACACGATGCTAGCAGCAAGGGAGCTGAGCCCTCTGTCACATCACGCAGCCAGGCCAGCGCTGCTTGCTGGGCAGCTTGCTCTCAAGTCATCTCTGATCTGATCATCTCTAAAACTTATGTCTTCACTGGAACCTGCTTCCCCAGAGCTGATAGATGGCTTCATTCCTTCTCACTCCTTTTGTGCCGGCACAAGTGCTTTATCGCCACCTTTAAAATGAACCCATTGTGCCTCTTGCCTTCCTGTCTCTGTTGCTTTGTGCCTTTTTCCGTTTCTAGATTTCATATTAGAGGGTTCATTTGGTTCATTTCAGGGAGCTGCATACTCCCTTGGGGTTTAGTTTCTTTTTCTGGGGACAAATTGTGATGTGCTGCCATTTCTTCTCAAGCTGCTGCCACCGATGGCATTGAAAAGCTGCAGCCTCCCGCCCTTGACCGGCTCTGGGGTGCCCTGTGCCGCTGCACCCTGCCTCTCTCCTGGTTGCCCACATGGTTCTTCGGTATCGATTAGTCTCACCTCTTACTGCTCTGTATTGAAAAACAGGAGCATACTGGAGATGGGGGTCTGTGGCTGCACAACAGAGGATTTTGCATTTTAACTTTGCCTATGCCATATCGGGTCACTTTTGCCCTAATTAATCTACTAAGAGACAAAAATGGTCATTAGCAGCTTCTGGAGAAATATTTCATCCTCTCTTAGTGGAGACTTCCAGGTCTGATTAGAGCCTGTTACCTTTTGTGCTCTTGATTGAAGCCAAACACTAATTCAATGGGATTTTTTTTTTCAGTTTAGCAGTGAACAGAGCTATTTGTTTTATGAAGCCTGATTATTTCTATGTTCTGGAAAGTAGCTTCTGGACAACCATACTGCTAAAATAAACACACCGCTGAAGGAAATCAGCTTGTGGTTAATTAGCAGCACAGAGAATGAATATGTATCAGTGTTCAGATGTTTGAGTTGGAAGGTCTTTATGTGACTTTACAGGCTTGGATGCACTAGTGTTGTTTCAAATGCTAAAGAGCCACCAAAAATGTGTTTTTAAAAGCTGCTTTGAAGGCAGCTTTCTGTATTAAGCTGATTGAACTGAGAGCCGGTGATGTCATTTCCCTCAAACCTGCTGCAAAACTCTCCTATAAAAGCATAATGTTAGGAAAACCACAGCAAAATGAGAGGAGCAAAGGCATGTGCCCAAGGAATAATGCCACCAAAGGCAGAGTAACGGCACCGCTCTTGCACCGCCGGCTGGAAGGGGCCCAGGTGGCATTTCACTGAGGAGATGTTCGAAAATCTCCCTCCCTTCTTGAAGCCCGTTTGTGCAATGCTGACACTTTTCAGGAAGGGTGTCTTGAGGATCCCTGTGATCACGACAGGAAGAAAACAGCCTTGTTGTAAAACAGCCTTTTAAAACAAAATGTTCCGTCGAGAGCGAGTTGGCAGCACCATTGTGTGCTTGCTTTGAAATGTTGACTGACTTAAAGTAAAGCACTTCTGATTTGCCTCGTCTGTGAGCTCCTCGGGTGTATTTTCTTTTGTGTCTTCCCTTGGTGTTTTTTTCAGGTGTGTGTTCTCCTCAGATAGGACTTGAAGCAATGCTGGGAGCTTCATGCGATCACTTCAGATGTACTGAGACCCGCCAGGAATAAGCAGAGGTGCATATGGCAAGTCCTGGCATTTTTACTGTGAGAAGAACATTATGTATAGAGTAACTCAGACTCTGTTTGTATGTGGGAAAATAAATCAAGTTTAAAAAATATATATTGCTACATTTGCCCACACATCTTGTAAACATTCTGTGTAAAATGTAAGTGAAAGTAGTTTAATGTTGCGACAAATACAAAGTAGAACAAAATATTCCTAAAGAAGAAATGGAAAGAATCCTTCTATGTAGCAGTCTCTGTTCCTCTGGTCCCTCCCCAGAATATCAGGCAGACCATTTTTAGAATGATATGATAGAAATAACCGTGTGCATTTCCTGCAGTCTGTGCTGAATTTTGGGCAGAGTACGCTTTGGGATTTCACTAGTGAAGCTGAAGTACAAATCCAGATGGGTTTGGGAAGCTTGGGCCAGGCTTGCTTCAATAGGTGTACGATCAAATTAAGTCTTCTGAAGCATGAGAATAAGCGGCCTGATGAGGGTTTCTTGAGCACCCAGCACCTCCCACAGAGCACAAGAAGCCTCATTTTCTCTCACCGTAGACCTTTTGTAACGATTTCCACTACCAAGGCAGAAATCTGCACTCACCCAGCAGCAGCGTTTCACAGCCACTCTTGCACTCAGTGGCCCAGATCCTCAGCTGTGGAGGAAGCATGAAGAAGCCGTAGTCCTCAGCAGTTCTGCAATCCCTACTCAGGCTGGAGCTGACAGCTGAGAGCTTTCCAGAGCTGCTCCAGCCTGAGGACAGGTCTCTCCCAGCTCCCCATGCGTTCATGTGTGTCCCTTGCACTGTTGGGAAGGGATTGGCATAGGGCTGGCTGTCCTTCCTTGTGAAACGCCAGCCGGAGGAATTGTTCGCTGTACCTTCCTGAGCTTGCTTTACATCTTCTGTCAGCTGAGCTGCGTGACAGTGCAGGATGGGGCTGAGCATGTCGTCCGCTTTGCACAGTGGCTGCACGTGGTGCTGGGCAGTGCAAAGCCAAGGGAGCACTCGCTGACTTAAGCTTTTTGGATTTGGCCCAAAGAGACTGAGCCTTTTGGACGAAGGAGAAAATAGGAGACCTACTGGCTAAGAAATCCTTTATAGAGCACAGTAGACTGGAGTGATGTTAACCCAGTATTCTACGAGCAACAGAACTGGTCCTTCATAGGCTGGTGTAACTACCGTTTGTTTTTGAGGGAAAAGCTTTTGAAGTTACCTTTTACATTCAGTGAAGTTTGGCTTTAAATGTTTGCAACTGTTCCAAGAAAGAAAATGAAATGTTGACTTTAAGCGCCTCGGTTAAATACTCCAAAGCTGTGAAAGTGTGTATTTCGTAGGGGAAAATTCTGTTTTTAGTGCAGTAGTTTGCATTTATAGGAAAGGTAAACCTAGTCTGAAGTAACATTTCTCTAAGCCTTTTTTGGTAGAATTTGATCAGTGGTTTAAGCAACTGTAACTGATTCCAGGAACACTTCAAAGCAGGCACTTCTCATTGGCCATTTGCAAAATCACCTTCTGAGACTGAGCCTCTGGAAATGCATTTATTCATAGAATATGTCTTTCATTAGTCCTCAGTTGGCCAACAAAATTATCTAAGGCATGTCTGAGGCAGCTACTAAAAAGAAACTTAAAAGGCATTACTGTTCTAGTGAAGATGATGCAATACCCTTGTGCTATTATCAGTCTCAAAGTAAAATTAAATGCATTCAAATGAGCTTGTTCTGAAGGGATTTGATGAATAGAGAGCTTTAAAGAAAAGTCGCTTTGAGTAAAAGCTCCCTTTCCTGCATTTATTGTGCATGACAGCCTAGGTGAAAGGCGGGTGCCCCTACCATTGCTTATCCCAGGTTTGCATGTGATGAAAAGGAAGTGGCACACGATATTCCATGTTATTTTTCCTCATCTCACAGACAAGATCTGCAGTTGTCGAATCTTTACCGCAGGAAGCAAAATGCTAAATATGTTGGCTTTTATTCGGATAGGAGTTTAGACAGAGTGGGGGTGAATATTCTCTTTAAATAAGGATGTATAGTTGTTGCCTTGAGGCACACTAGACAGTATTGCCTGCTGGGGTTGAAATAATAGGTGCTTGGTAAAGAAAATATTGAAGGCCTTTATTTTTATGGTTTTTTTTCAAACACTTCATTATCTGAGATAACAGCAGTGTTTTAAGATTTCAAAGTCTCTTTCATCCTAACTGAGCAAAGCATTTAAGTGCTTCCTCTGTCCTCCTTTTTTATGGGACACTCAAGTATGTGCTTAGATTTAAGCACAGAGTTAAATTAGAGGAGCTGCTGTGCAAAGTCTAGCAAATGCTTGAGCGTAACATTGGTGGGGTGTTTCTAGAGCGCCAGCTTGGGTAAGGAGGAATTGTTCGCTGGGGACTATGCTTAGAGCTTTCTGAACACATCAGCAGGTGAGAATGGCGGAGGCACAGACGGGAAGCAGGTGGCTGGTTTGCTCTACACCCGCTCGTGACAAATGGCACGCTGGCTTCCAAATTTCTGGCTTCACAGCCCTCTGGAGAATGTGTCATGGCTGTCAGAAAACAATTAAGAAGCCATTATGAGGGAATGCTTTTGCCAGTCCAGCACCTGACACAGCCACCGGATGCACCTTAGCTTATGAGTCAGGAACATACCAGCCACAGCCTTGGTCGTGTCAGGATTCCCTGGCTGCTGGTATGCACCCTGGCCCTTCTCCAGCCCTTTTATTTTCTTGGATTTTTTTTTTTTTTAACATCTGAAGGATTTGGCTCGAGAAAAGCCACCTTTTTGCGCTGTTTCCATATTATTGCTGTTTGTTGGGAAATAAATGCCTTAAAACGATGCAATTATTCCCGTCTAAACTGTGTTTATTTGCAGTGCTGCAGAGTCTCAGGTGCCGGTCCTGCCCGCACAGCCACAGGCAGCGCTCCCACTCCTCCCACCCGTGGCAAACTTACAGAGGTTTTGTATAAGCAAATGCATGCGATGTGGTATGCAGGCATACCACTCAGCCCTCAGTGGCTTCTGGGGCCAAATCATGTGTATATTTTTTTCTTCTCTGTGCAGTGTGCATCCAGGAAAGTTACAGGGTCTTAGAGTCTCTTGTAATGGTCCATGCTGCTTTTTTATTGCACCAGAGCTACTAAGTAGTAGCTGGCTGAGGAGCCAGAGCTTTTACAGCAGTGAAATTCTTCTGTGTGGGAGTGTGTGGCCCTCGCTGAAGTTTCAAAACCAGAGACAACCTTATCTTCCTTAAAAAGGAGTAATAATAAAAAACAGATTTAAAAAAAGCCCAAAGGGAGTCATGATAATTTATCAAGGGTGGTCTGCAGAGGAGAGCAAAAAGGGTTGGTGCTCTTTGCTTTACTGATATACATATTTCCCCATAGCCTCCTCTTCCCAATACCACTCTGTGATTTTTCAGAAAAATGTATATTTTTAGTTTTGTGCATGTCTTTTCCCCTCTTTCCTCCCTCTGCATGTAGAAAGAAACAAAATGCTTCCCAGATTTACCCACCTGGACTTTAGCACACATGTTTTGAAAGTACAATCTGGTTAATTGCTGGAAGAAGAATGTGGTTGTGATGTTTTTAATTTCTTTTCCCCATGAAGCCACTTCACACTGCTGGTGTATAATAACCGCTGCTGTGATAACTGCTCCTTCCTGTTTGTCCATTTCATTTACCTGTTGCATCCTGTTGTAAAAGGAAATCACGTTCTCTTTGGGTCAGGGACTTTCTCTTTTATGCTGGTTGTGTATTGGCCTTGATATTTGATTGGGGTTTAGTGGGGATTAGTGGGTACTACCATAAAACAATTAGCATCCTCAAAAGTCAGTGATCTAGAGGTCTGGAATGGAATTTACTGAATTCATTGCATGTGTAAATAAGTACACACTTCAGCTGGAGGGCTCTGCTCATTCCCTTCCTGGCAGGTAACTAACCTTTCAGGTTTTGGGAACCTGTTTTTGTTTGCCTTTCTGAATACCTTTTTACGCCTCAGAACTTTACTTTACATAGCTTTGGGCACATTGGAGGTTCTGAGAAAAGATTAGACTGTCTGAATGATCACGTGTATTGTTATACCCAAGGATTGTTTATGGCTCTTTGTTTTCGGGACTGTTATGCATAACTGCACTGAATGCTTATAAAGTCTGACATCCATTCTTGTGGTCTCGAAACTCTGGAGTGTTTCCAGGGTCCTTACATACTTTCACATGTATTTTGTAGGAAAGCATTGAAACCAATGGGGATGATTTTGATAAGAACAAAAGACCTAAAAGGAATCTGAAGGTTTTGAGACCTTGGGTCTCATTCACCCAAATCTAGCTGAACTACATCTACTCGAACAAGAAATGAATCTTACTTTCCTCTGGTGGAGAACTGTGCCCCCAGTGCTTCACTTTTTTTCAGTCTGGCACGGCTTTTACCATTCTCTCACTTATGCTAAACAAAATATTTTCCACTTCAAGCCCAAATTTTGCAAATGAGAACAAGGAATGCAGAATATAATGTCTTCTAGTTACTCGAGGCACTTCTGCTTTTCTTTGATTAGAAATCAGAGGGTAGAAAAAGGAGATAGCAACAGCCCTTTACTTGCAGAGAAGAGGAGTGTTTTCAGAAGACTGAGAAACCACTACCAACTGCAAGAAACCACTCTGCGGTGAGTCAGCACCTCTCAAGGCTGGGTTTCCTGCTGCAGGCAGGGCACAGTGCTCCTGCAGGTGCTGGCCTTATCAGAAAATGGATGGTAACACCCTTTTCTCTCTCCACACCTCCTCCCCGTGCCCCCAGCAGATTTGTGCTGCCCGAGGGATGGGGTAGGAGGCTGAGGCAGCCCAGTCGTGATCCCACCAGGTTTCTTGTTCTTCCAATCTAGAGTAGGGTTATCTGGGACGAGGAGCGTAGCGACTCGGGGATAAAGGCAGTAGTTTATTACAAACTACTGTCCTACTTTTACTATGGGTAGCCTGATTTGTACAATAGTGCCCATTCGCACTGTGGTGTTTACAGAGGAAAGACAGGATGTGCACCAGGCTGTCTCAGTGCATTATCTGCTCGTGTTATATTTTTAGGCTCTTGCTTCCATGACAAAATATTCAGTGACAGTATATTTGCCTACAAGCCTTTGAAGGTCTGGTTTTGCCTCACGTAAGAGTTCCCGTTGTTTGGGATTCAGCCAGCATTTGAGCAGCATCGCTACATTTTATATCTAATTTCCATAATGCTTCTAGAAACAAACTTTGTGTTGCTTCCAATAGAGTCATGGGTCCCACCTTAAAAGGTTGAGTTTGTGGCAAGCTGACTGCTGATGGGTTCTTTGTGCCAAACAGATTGTGGCGAGTGTTATGAAAGCAATGGGATGTGTGTGCGGTGCTGTTAATTACAATGAACGTAACAGCCTGTGGAGTAGCTGCTCTCAGGGGCCGCTCCTCAAGCTTCTCTTACAAGTAAGCCTGTATTCATAGCAGGAGGAGGACCTACCCACCGGTCCTCGGTTCATTCAGCAAAGCAGGAGCAAAAACTGTTGTTGCGAGTATGGGAGCTGAAATGTGAGAAAGCAGTGCTCGGAGGAGGAGGAGGACGGATACTTCTGTGTGAAGAGCTGGGCCAGAAGTGTGGAACTTTCCACCAGCAGAGAGAGAGCTAATTCCCCAGGCTCAGCATATGCAAAGCCTGAATGCAAAACTCATCTTTTCCTTGAGTGTTTTTTTTTTGTTTTCACAAGCTCACAATGGATAAAAATAAAACCTTAAGAACTAATCCAGTTAAGCTTTTTCTCACCGGCTGAGAAGGAGAGACAGAAAGAACAATAAGCACTTTGTTTCTGTTTTGCAATATCTGGTCAGTGGTCAGATACACCAGAGGTAAAGAGGTCACGTAAACACAGATAATTTGGAGCTGGATATGCTGTGTTACTGGCCTGGGTGGGAGACTGAGATTTTGGTGGGGACAGAACCAGAACAAAGCCGTGTGGGCACAATGACTGAAGAAGAAAAAAATCTTCTCTTTCAGGCTCATCTATAAACCAATTACCATTTGTTCCTTATTAATAATTTAGCTGCCAAGAGTGTGCTTATTGCTTTAGAAGAGGGGGGAATATACGCTGTCCCTGTGTTGAACAGCTGGCAGTCTAAAAGATTCAAGACAGTACTCATGGGAATATCCAGAGAAAAGTGTAACTGTGGGCTGTATTAATTACTTGAATATTTTTGCACCATGTCCTCTTTGTAAACCTTTTTGTCTGCTTGCATCGTGTCGATAGTGCGTGGTCTGCTCTATTTCAGTGGCCTTTCCAAAGAAATGAGACCGTGAGTGATCATCCTTCCATCTCATCAGAGCTGGAGGGTTTTTCTGTTCCACAGTGTAATGCTGAAAGCTGCACAAGGCAGGGAGAGCGGGCGAGGTGGGGTGGGAAGGAGAAGCCAAGGGGACGCATGTGGTGGCTGTCCAGTTTGGGCAAGGAATTTGGGAGAAGGGGGGAGAAACTGCAGTTGGGGTGAGCTCTCAGGTGGGGATATAAAGAGGGCTGGAGTGCCTTGAGGACAAGGCTCTAGGCTGTTTGAACTTAATACCTCGTAGAAGATAGCGGACAGATTAAGAGAGGAGTGTGACTGATGGGTCAGAATGATAATTTTAGCAGCTGTGTTCTTGATGGATTGGAGGAACAAGATATTTATCTGATGTGCCAGAGAGGAGGAAGAGATTAGATGGGATGACATAAGGACAGGCAAGTTGTTTTGGTTGCTAAGAGGAAAAAGAAGGGGTAGATCTTGCTTTGTTTGGGGGATTTGGGTTTTTTTTGTGTTTTCTTAAATCTTATGCAGGAAAATGTGTGTCGGTACAGGTAGCAAACAAAATAGAAAACAGCTGGAGAGGCTACGAGAGGTGGTGTGGAGCAGTGATTACAGATGGTGGGTAGATTCCTAGAGTAAGGTTTAACATTGGTGTTACACAGCAGGTCTGAGCCAGGATGGGGATGAAATCTGGGTCTTCTGCCTCCAGATGCAGGCAGTGTCCTTGCTGTCACACCAGCAGTGCCCAGCAGCAGCGTGTTAAAGGTAAGGCATGGCTCAAAGCCTACATTAATAAGCTGAGCAGGATGTTGGGAGGCAGTGAGGCATGGAGTGCTGCCTTACCGAAAGCTGCAAACCTCTGTGGCTCAGCCCACTTCTCTTGCTTTCTTGCCATATTTTTGAGTGCTGGTTTGGGATCAGTTCTGGTCCATGGCACACTGGGCACCGCAGTGGCCTTTTCCTGGAAGCAGGCAGGAGTAATTTCAGAAAGTTTATCTGGGCAAATGGTGTTGTCTGCAGACTCGGAGGTTTGGGAATGGAATAAGGAAAATGGAGAGAAGTTGGACTTGCTCGTGTTTAACGTCTCGTTGAGAGAGGGAGTTGGATCCTGTTCCATACAAAGCAGACAGTTGGTGCAGACTCTTAGTAAATAGACTTAGCGCTGTGAGGAGGAGGTGTGATTGGTCACTGCCTGGGTGTATTTTAGAGCAATCAACTTTGTTTCATGGAGTTGTTTTTTGAGGATGGAGTGGGTGTGTGGACCAAAGGCTTAGTCATGAGGGGAGGGGAAAGAAAACTGTCTTGACTTGTGAAATCAAATATTTGTGACTTGTCCCATTGTTTCCCTGTCTTCATATAGCTGATGCCTGTATTCACCTGGTGCAGGAGCGAGCAGTGCCGCTAGATCTGCGTGGGGCTGGTGTTCCTTTTTGTAGCATTAAGGTGTTCCGAGAGGATTGCCTGCTCTTTTGCACCCTTGATCGTGTGCTCTCTCTTTCTCACTCATAGCTTGGACATCCCAGTTAGTATTTAGGGAAGGTGTAGGTAGTGAGACATCTCCCAATCAACAAAAACCTGGAGGGTGCTTAAAAACGTGTGGATGATTCACTGGGAGGCCCTCTGTTCTCTGAGTCACTGCTGACCCAGGAAGCTAGTAAGTGCATTATGCTGCTGAAGAGGAGACATAAAAAGAAGACCATAATTGACTGTTACCTCTATATGCCTCATCATGTTGTTTCAGAGAAGCTGGGTGGTGTTCCTGGGTCTCCTGTCTGCATTTCCTCTTCAGTAGTTATTATGGTTTGCTTCTAAAGTTCCCCTCAAGCTTTGGTTTGGAGTGAGTGGTGGTGGTCTTCACGTTGACGATGGAAGTGCTGCAGTGTTGCTGTGAGCTGTGAAGCAGCGTTTTAGTGTTACTCACATTTGGCTACACCACAAAGATGGATATATCTGTTTGTACACTTGTATAGTTTCGAAAACACTTTAGGATTTGAAGGACTGAAGATTGTTTTGTCTTCTGTGGATTCCCCCTTGCAGGTCACCTCCTGGTCTACTGCTGCAGGTCAGGAGGGATCTCTCCTGTGGCTTTAAAGAGCTTCCAGTCTTTATCTAGTGTTATTGCTCAGGCCACTACTCCTGAAGGTTGCCAGATGGCAAGGTGATACGAGGCCTGGGAAAGACAGGTCTGTGTGGTTACCGGAAGGGAACAAAGAGGAGGAGAGTCGTGCTCCCAAACAGCATTCCTTGCCCCTTTTGTGAGTGCCAAACCCACACCCAGCGGCCCAGCCAGGCTCCTGTGTGACTGGCATTATAGGCAACAGCCAAGAGGGGCCAAAAAGCAAATGAGGAAGAAAAACATCCCTTGTTTCTGGAATTCTGCTGATCATTTTCCGTAATTTGGCTGATAATGGCTGGCAATGTCACTGTCACCCTGGACCAGCTGCCAAAGACACCAGGCGCTCGTTCCCCCTGCGTCATCCTGCTCTACCAACGTGTGACAGAGGATGATGTGAAGTTGGCATGAGAATCAAAAGCAGCTTTAAAATGTGCTCTGGCTTTTTCAAGTACAAACTAATATTTACCTGCGAGTCTGCTTCCCTCCTTGTTCCCTTCTCTTTGGCAACCTCTAGATCTGCCTCTAGTTTAAGCTTAACGGTTAAGCTTTTATCCAGTGAGGTTCCCATGACGTGAATATTAAATATTCTTTTTAGTTTGCAGAGAGGGAAGGGGGAGATGACAACAGGAAATCTACTTGAAGTGTCTCTCTGTTACTTAAATGTGAGTTTTGATGCAGTTGATATTTTCAGCTGATCGTTATGGGCACCTCATGGAAAACTTTTGAAAAACATCTCATTTGGGAATAGTTCTGTCGCCTGTGGTGGTTGAAGGGTGACTTGTTTTCGTGGTGGTTTTTTTCTGGACTGTTCCTTAATCACTTCTTGCCTCAAGTTTTTATTCCTACTGACATTTATATGAAAATAAGGTGTTTGTTTATGTTGATTTCCACTACTTGCTTTTTCCTGCTCCTTTTTATGTCATACCGGCTGGATTTCCAAGCAGGCAGTAGTACTGATAAAACCTTTACAGGAAAGGTACTGTGCATGCACATGCTCGAGATCCTGTTTGGATGATAAGAATGACTTAGCGTGATAGCGATACGTGCTTTATAGAGCTGTTATTCATGCCTCTGTGCTGCTCTCCCACACATCCTGCATTAGTCAGAGTCAAGCATTGAAATTATAAATCCTTGCTCCCAGCCATATCGCCAGTGCAGAGATGGTGCAGTTCAGGGCAGGAGAGAGTGAAGGGAAAACATCTGTGCTTGTGTTAGCATTGCTTTCCTTCAAATAGAGGCTGAGTGCTTTGGATCTTGATGGGAAAATGGCTCGTCCTGATAGACGAGCAAAACCATGTAAAATTCTGATTTTTGGTGACCAAGGGAATTCCTTGTGCCTTGCACCATGGGGAAGATACTCTGCCCTCCCCTCCTTTTCTCACAGTTTTTCAGTGTGGTGTGTGTTTGTTTTTTGTTTTTTTTTTTTTAGCATAAGATGTAATTTAGGAAAGCAGAATTGGGCTTCCATGAATGAGATAATTATCTTGGCCGGAGGGGATGGCTGAGGGAGTGACTTTCTCCTGCTGCAAGGCATGGCTGCTGTGCTATTAGGCAGCCTGAAAAAAAACCCTTTCAACTGATCTGTAGATTTACTAGAAGAAAGGAAGCTTTCAGGTAGGCCACATACACAGCTTCCTTTTTTGCTGTTAAGAATTTTTGGTGGGGGGAAAAAAAAAAAAATCAGCTGAAGCATTTTCCACCTCTCTGGCACAAATAACCCTCTTCTCTTCTT